>NC_056751.1:294803544-294983167 GCF_019279795.1 Protopterus annectens | reverse complement strand
TTCAACTGCAACAAAATTACCTTCTGCCATGTCCACATGGAGTGTAGAAACAGAGCAAATGAATAAAATGGCAATAAAAATGAGAACAACCACACCCAGCCAGGTAAATGCTGTGTTGAGAAACTCACAAAATGTAAGAAAAACAGCAAAAACTCCAACAACAGCAACCATGCGATAATTATACTGTCCTGAGGTTAAAATAAGTCCAAAAACGTCATTCAATGTGGTTAAAATCAAAAATATCCTTTGGTAATAAAGCAGAGGATCCAAGGTACTTCACAAACACGAAAATTTATTGTGCACTCAGTCGGTGGTTAGCGCTTTCACAAAATGCTTCATCAGACCATAACTGACCAAGTGAGAGATTACAATTGGTTCATAACATAACTCTACCCTTGTGAAAATCAAGTAAGGAGGTTTTGAAGATAATGCTTGAATTTCTGAAATTTGTCTGGCAGATGTAATGGCTACCAGAAAAAATGTTTTCCAAGTTATATATTTAAGGTCACACTCCACTGTTGGTTCAAATGGGGAATGTACAAGTGCCTGCAATACCTGGTTGAGGTCCCAATGGGGGAGTGGGGTCTTTAAATATAGAGCGTCTCGCATGAAAGCTCTGGACAACTACTACTGCTGCTGAAGAACCCTCAAATCCAACTTGAAAGGTAGATATTGCTGCCAGCTCAACTTTAATGTTTGAGGAACTAGTTCCTTCTTTAAAAAGTAGGGCCAAAATCTCTAGTACGTCATGTAAATGTGCTGAAAAAGGCTCAGTATGATTTTGATGAGCCCAGTACACAAATCTCTCCCACTTATTGGAATAGAGTTTACATGTTGAAGGTGTGTGGGAAGATAAGAGTATATGCTGGGCAGGAGAAGAGAACACAGGTTGTCATGCTATCAATGGAACTGAAGAAGCCAGGCTGTCAGCTTGAGGATGATATGTCTGGATGGATAATACCTGTCAGATGAGACAGGGGGTCTGGAACCGGATCCAGAATCCAAGGTTGGTGAAGTAAGTGAGGCCAAAGGAAAGGGAACCGAATCTGTCAAGACCAATATGGTGCAATGAGGATGACTTTGCTCTTCAACATGGCAGCTTTCTGTAGGAATTTTGGAATTAGCAGGATTGTTGGATAGACATATAGTGGACCAGGGGGGCAATCGAGAAGTAGAGCGTTCCTTGGTGATTCCCCCGTGGAGGGATTAGGGCAAAGCAGCTACTGCATTTGTTGTTTAGGGGAGAAGCAAAAAGATCACAGCAAGGCTGGCCCCATTAACTAAATATCATCCTTGTCACTTTCTTGTTGAGAGACCAGTCATGAGGTAGGAGAATGCACCTGTTCAGTTTGTCTGATATCACATTGGACTTCCCCAGAATGTGCACTGCTATAAGAAAGCAGTTGCAGGGGAACACCCATTGCCAGACTCTGAGGGATTCTCGACATAAGGGATAAGAACTGGTCCTTCCTAGTTTGTTGATATACCAAACTACTGATATATTGTCCATTTGAACTGCAATTGTCCACAAAGGGAGAGCATCTTGGAAGGTCTGCAATGCTAAAAGCACTGCTCTCATCTCTAGAATACTGACATACAAGTTGGCCTCAAGGACCAAGTGCCTTGGACTATTTTCCCCAGAAAAAGCCCCGCCCACCCCAACTGGGAAGCATCCATAGTCACTATGGCCTTGGACTGCGGGGAATGAACAGACAGCCTTGTAGAATATGATCTGACTGAATCTACATCTTGAGATCACCCTTACATGTCTGAGTGATTTGAATCAGAGTTGACATGGGTTGGTAAAGTATCAACCACTGTATTGCTAACATCCACTGTAGAATCCTCATGTAAAATCTGGCTAAAGGTACTAATGTTACAGCTGCTGACGCTGACCATAGAGCTTGAAGGACCAAACAGGTTGAAATCTTGGTACTGCATATTATTTTTCTTACCTGTGATCTTATAGTTTGGACTCTCATAGGAGGCAATGAAACTATCATAGTCTTTGTGCGGAACAGTGCTCCTATGAATTCCAGATTTTGAGTTGGTTCCAGCTGAGACTTGTCATAGTTTATGGTTATTCCAAGATGAGAACAAGTCTGGAGAACCTGATCTCTTGCCCTCATCAACAGATGCCTGATTGGTATGGTAATGAGCCAGTCATCCAGATATGGAAATATACAGAATCCCAACAGTTTCAGGTAAGCTGCTACTACTGCCATGCATTTGGCATTTGAACTGGTAGTGACCGACTCCCAGCCGAAAATGTAAATACCTTCTATATCATCTGTTTATCTTTATGTGGTAGTACGCATCCTGAAGAACTACCGAGCACATCCAGTCATCACTGCCTAGAAAAGGAGAATGGACTGAACTGTGGCCATCTGAAACTTGGTGTATCAAACTGACTTGTTCAAGTTGATGAGATCCAGAATTTTTCTCCAGTCCCCTGCTATCTTTCGCACTAAAAAGAATTTTGAGTAAGTGCCGTATTCTATCTGGTCTGATAGGACATCTTGGATGACTCTTTTTTTCTTGCAGCTTTTATATTTGCATTGCTGCTTCTTCCCTCTGAATGGTGGAACATTGGGGATTTTTTCATAAGACTGGAGGTGAAATGGAAAAGGGTATTATATAACCTCTGGAAATAATCCTCTGACACCCAAGTATCTTCTGTTAAGTCCAGCCAGGCTCTTTGGTTCAGGGATAATCAACCCCCAATGGCCTCCAGAGGTAAGCAATGGGGCCTCCTTTCAGGATCGCTGGTGAGGTCTGTCAGAGAAAGAATTTCTGGACCCCTGGTTTTGCAGGCCACCTCTGCCATGAGAGCATCGTCATCCACAGAAGCTCCCCCCCTCTACCCCTGGGGGAATTTCCTCCACATGTGTCCTGAAAAGGACCCTGGGATTTCTTAAACCACATCTTCCGACCGCCTCTTTGATTCTTATAAAAGGACCTCTGAGGGGTGGAAAAATGTACACTCATGGCTGACAGGATCTTTTCATCCTCCTCACACCTGGTTAATATGCCCTTCACTTTTGTACCAAACAAAAGACATGCTCTCAAAGGGAGCACTGATGAACGAAGACTTGAAGAGCTCCGCAAACTCACATAAGTGCATCTAGGCATGTCTCCTAATGGAAATGCATGAACCTGCTGCAGTAGAGGTTCCCTTCAGTTATATGCAAAATGAGCCTCATGGAGGATTTTGAAATAAATTGAAAGGGAGCCATCTGAGAAGTCACCGATGACTGGACCTCTCCAGAAACAGATCCTGACAGGGCATCTGAGAGTTCCTTAATCAAATCCCTGTGTAACCTTGTAAAATACGCCAAATAATTCAGTGACTTTAAGGCGAAGTTTGCTGAAGCATAAACTTGCTTCCCAAACCTGTCCATTGCCCAAGACTCCTTGTTGGGGGGGGGGTGAGGAGTGGAACTTTCATCTGTCGTTTCTTTTTGGTGAGCACCACCATAACCATGGCATCAAAGGGCACCCCTTTACTCCAAAACTGTTCACCCCAAGGTGGTGCCATAACCTTGTCTGGTCTCCTAGGTATAGGCTCCACCATGTCAGGTTCCTTCCATGCCCAACGAGAGAACAATTCAGTAAGCTCGTTAGTGAGTGGAGTCACCCAGGAAGAAGATGGGGCAGTACTGAAAGCCACCAGGAATACCAAATCCTCGGATGAGGGGTTACTGGGCATCCAACCACTTCTCTGCTTTAGAATTTCAAGAATGCCTTCAGAGCAGGCATCTTCAGGAAGTGACCATGGGGACCCTTCACCTTCATTGAAGTCCATATCTTCTGTGACTGACTGTAGTATCCAAGTGCTTCCTCTTACACTTCTTCTTCGTAGGGACCTCCTCAGTGGGAACGTCTGGAGAAGTACAGGAAAATACAGAAATAGAAATACCCTGCTGGGAAGCCTGGGGTTTCTGGACTGGCTGTCCCTGTGGCAAAGAGCGATTAGGTTCGGAGCGCAGAGACATCAGGGCTGAAGAAGGGGTAAAATCCATCTGCTCTGCTCGGGCAGATAAAATTATTTTCACAGACCTGAAGGCGGATTGCCCTGGAAAAAGAGAAAACCTAGGATCCAAAAGAAGCTTTTGGGCCACTGAGCTTCTCCGCTTTGAAAGCAATACCCCCAAGGTGGAAGCTGAAGTTGAACTACCCAAAGAAGGCTCCAAGGCACAGAGACGGCTCCTACAATTTTGAAGTCGACTCTAACACCTCAGATCCAACAGGTAAGCTTCAGTTCCAAGTGGAGTCCAGATCCAAAGAATCAGAGTACTCAGGGTAAAATCTTCGGATCTGAAAATATAGCAATCTTTGGATCAGAGTTGGGTGGTTTGGATCCAAGGGCTTTGTAACAGCTGAAGGTATCAGAAGAAGAAGTTGCAGTGGGGGTGTGGTAGAAGCATGGACTTCTTGACCAGAGGGGGTAGGAGCCGGTATGACACTCATCTGACTCTGCGCCGAGAGAGAATCTTCCTTACCACTCTTTCCACATCTTCTTCAGTCAGACAGCTGGAAGAACGAGTGGAAACAATAAAGGGGGGCCTAGGTTAGGGATGCTATAAAAAAGGCAAGGACAGCCTTGACGGCACCAGATCCACAGAAGGTGAATATCTTGCTCTTGGCAAATAAATGATGCTTGATCCTGTAGGGCTGGAAATGGGTGGATCCTGTAGTTTTCTCATTGGATCTGAGGAGAGTGGATCCATCATTTTACTCTTTTTCCTTCTTTGGATCCAAGGGTGAGGTCAGATCTGGCTTAGATCTCTTTCTAAGTTTCTGATCCGAGGGTGAGGTTGGATCAGACTTTTTCGTGGATTTCTCCAATACCTAAGAGAATGGAATGGAAGGTCTCGGAGAAGAAGGCTTAGAATTTTTGCTTTTAGGAGATTGACCCCAGATATTGCTTTTCCAACAGCTGAAGGTAGCAAGCCTTTCAAAATCAATTTGTTTTTCCTCTCAACTAATGCTCTGGGGTTAAAGTCATGACAAATTTCATAATCTTCCTGCAAATGTGAGGATCCAAGACAGTAAACATACAGTATGGGCATCAGACATAGGAGGTTTATGCCCACACTTAACACATTTTTTTAAAACCTGCAGGGCCTTTTTCCACCATAATCACAAGTAACAGAAACAACCAGTCAGAATTACCACAAAACTAAAGTAACTAGACTTTCTCCCTCTTCTCTTTTCTCTATATATTTTTTTAAGATTAAAGGAAAAAAAATGGAATACCAGCAATGGTATACATGAGCTACATTAAGTAAAGATAACAGTAATACTTAAAAGGTATTTCACTAAAGAATTTCATAGAGTATACACTATCCAAGATTTTAAATGAAAAAAAAAGTTAATAAATGGATTTTTAAAGTTGCCAAGTCAGCGATAGGGTAAGGGACAACAGAAAATGTTTAAAGTAGCGGAAAACCTTAGAAATCAAAAAATAACAGACTTATCTTATAATTGCTTGAGAGCTAAGGTGAACCATGTCTTTCGCATTAAGTGGCAAATGAGATCTGTGGTAACTTAGGGTTGGTGCATTATGGGTAACAGGAAGCTCAAGAGTTTTAGGTTGCCATGAGCTTTAGCAATGGGCAAGACAGACTCGAGCACTGGATCCGAACTCATCAGTTGAGGAGAGAAGGAAAAATGACAACATCAAATCAATAGTCAGAGATATAGCAACATACTGGGATTAAGTCTTTATATTTATAGCCCTTACTGTGATCTGATGACCTCTAAAGTTGCTTTCTAGAACACACATAAATCAGCATATTGCATTGGTAAGGTATGAATGTCAGGAACTGCTAAATTAACCCATTAGCAGTTTTGGTACTAATTCCTTGGTTTAGAAAGGCCTGCTTAACCTAGTTCTAAGCATTATGGAGCATCTACAGATCATGTAAGCTCTTTCATTTTCAGCTGTATCGCACTCAGGCAGGACAGCTTGACAGATAAGTAAATAAAGCAGATGCAAGCTTTGAAATAGCACCCACTGCCCCCACCGAAATACACACTATAGAAAGTACAGTTGTGTACCTACCATAAATGTAGATGTTCGAGTGTATTCACTGTTGCAGTCATTACAATTGGGTTATCCTGTTGGCAGGCTACCCGCAGTCGGCCTGAGTTCCAAAGTCTAGGTCCGGCGTCGGTTGCTGTCGCCTCCTCCCTGACGTCAGTACGCCAGGGGTATAAAAGATGCAGCCGATGCCATTTTCTTCAGTTTTTCTTGCTCCAGATGTCAGGTGCCCCTAAAATGGTAGGCTCACTAATGCCAATAAGCATGCATAACCAGAAAACAACATTTCCTTCATCTACAAGCAAATACACCACATAGGTTGTATAGAATAGAGAAGTACAGATAAGTCCCAGCAAGAAAAAGGGGGGATGGTGGGAGGGTAACCTGGACTGCAACAGTGAATACACTCGAACATCTACATTTATGGTAGGTACACAACTGTACTATGTTCATCGTGTTTCACTGTTGCAGTCATTACAATTGGGTTGAATCCCAAAGCTATGGTTGGGAGGCTGGTGCTAAATAGGATTAGGAGAGGCTATCAGGCCCTGCAGAACTGCAGTGGCAAAGCCTGCCCTGGATTTAGAGTAGAGGTAAGTGATAGTGCTTTGTAAAACTATGCAATGAACTCCAAGTTGCAGCCTCTAAGATGTCTTTGGTTGGTACTCCTCTGAGGAAGGCTGCTGAAGTGGCTGCTGCTCTGGTGGAATGTGGCCTAATGCCCTTAGCCACTGATTTGCCATGCTGTGAATGGCAGAAACAAATACAGTGGCCTATCCACTTTGAAATAGTCTGCTTTGAGATAGGCTTTCCTTGTGATCCTGCAGCATATGCTACTAGAAGTTTTTCAGTCTTTCTGAAAGCTTTGGTTCTGTCCAAGTAGAAGCGTAGCTGTCTGTCAATGTCCAAAGAGTGCAGACGTCTCTCACCCTTATTCTGTGGGTTTGGGTAAAAGGTAGGCAAGTGAATTGTTTGCTTAAGGGCCACACTGGTCACTACCTTAGGCATAAATGTAGGGTTTGTCCTTAGAGAAACCCTGTCAGGATGGAAAATGATAAAAGGTTCCACAGCCATGAGTGCCTGTAACTCTGAGACTCGTCTAGCGGAGGTTATTGCTAAGAGCAGAGCTGTTTTCCAGGATAAGAATTTTATGTCAGCTGCAGAGGCTCAAATGGAGGCAGTGTAAGTTTTTCCAAGACATAGTTGAGGTCCCATGCAGGGACTGGTGCTCTCCTTGGGGGTATTATGTTTTTGGCCCCTCTGAGGTACTGCCTTAGTAATGGATGAGAAAAAATAGGTGGTTCTGTATGGTAATGAGCTGAAATGGCAGAGGCATGAATTTTAATTGATGAAAAGGAAAGGCCTTTATCCAGCATCTCAGTTAAGTATTGCAAAATCTGAGGAATACTTGGAACAATCGTGTCAATACCTTGTGCCTGGTTCCAAGCACAGAATCTCTTCCATTTTTCTACATAAGATTTTCTGGTGCTAGGCCTCCTGGCCTCCAAAATAACATCCATGACTGCTTTAGAAAGAGGTGTGTCTTGAATGACTACATTATCCGCCATGCTGCCAGGTTTAAGGTCCTGAGTTGGCTGTGCAGTAACTGACTGTCTTGTTGGGTCAATAAGTGAGGAATTTGAGGTAATGGCCAAGCTGGGCATTAAGACAAGCCCTTTAGGATTGGTTACCAGTGCTGCTGGGGCCAGTCTGGGGCAATCAGAATCATTTTTGGCTTCTCCTGTCTGACCTTGAGGAGTACCTTGGGGAGGAGAGGCAGAGGAGGAAAGGCATATACTGTTAGGTTTTTCCAGCTGAAAAATATAGCATCCACTTTCCATGCTTGCTTGTGATAAGTCCTTGTCCAGAATCTTTGTAGTTGGCAATTGTGACGGGAGGCAAATAGGTCTATGTCCGGGCATCCCCAGTTCCTTGTTATCATGCTGAAGACTTATGGATCCAATTTCCACTCGTGGGGATCCATTAGGTTTCTGCTTAGTTCGTCTGCCAAAGTATTTATCCTTCCTGGCAGGAATTGTGCTTGCTGATGTACTTGGTAAGTCAATGCTGTGTCCCACAAGTTCATGGCTAGTCTGCAGAGGGGGTAGGAATGTGTGTCCCCTTGCTTATGTACAACATGACTGTGGTATTGTTCGTCTTTATCAGTAGTTGTCCTGGATGAAGTAGATCCTTGAAGGCTGTCAGGGCATTTTGAACTGCTAGCATCTCTTTTTGATTGATATGTAGATGCATTTGACTTGCGGACCATGTGCCCTGAATACATCTTCCTGTCATATGGGCCCCCCCAGGCATAATCTGATGCATCTGTTGTCAATGTCTGCCTGGCTGTGGGTAATGTGAATGTCTGTCCCATGTTGTGGTGACAGGCTTTTGCTCACCATCGAAACTCTTGTTGCAGGCAGGGAATGAGGGTAATTAGTGTTTCCAGGCTGTGGCAATGTTGAGTCCAAACACTTTTTAGATACCATTGAAGTTTCCTCATATGCAGTCTTGCATATGGAATTAGCAGAATGCAGGATGCCATGAAGCCCAAAGCCTGCAGAATTTTTCTTGCAGATAACTGGGTCTTTCTTGCCAACATTTTGAAATAAGTAGTCAGTTGTCTGTGTTTGTCTGGCATGAGATAAACCATCTGGGCAGTTGTATTTAAGCTTGCACCCAGGAATATTATCTCTTGAGAGGGTACGAGTTTTGATTTCTTTTCGTTTACTGTGTACCCTAGGCCTGTTAGTAATGTTTTTACAACGCCAGATGTAGTAGAGTGTCCTTGTTCTCTGCTTGAATAAGGCAGTCGTCCAAGTAAGGATATATTTGAATTCCTCTTTGACTGCAAAAAGCAATTACTGGTGCCAGGCATTTTGTGAAGACCCTAGGCACAGTAGATAAGCCAAAGGGCAGTGCAGAGAATTGGTAATGCACTGAGCCAGCTATAAATCTGAGGTATCTTCTGCATGATTGTCTGATTGGGACATGCAGGTATGCCTCTTTTAGGTCTAAAGTCACAAGCCAAGCCTTCTTGTCCAGCATGGGCAGAAGCTGCTGCAGAGTTAACATTTTGAATTTTGGAATTTCCAGGAATGTGTTTAGGATAGACAGGTCCAGTATTGGTCTCCAGGTTTTGTGCTTTCTCGGCACCAAGAATAGCCTTGAGTAAAATCCTAGTCCCTGCTCTTGCTGTGGTACTTGCTGAATGGCTCTCATGTCTGAGGGATGAAACTTGTTTTTGTGCCTCTGCCCACTGATTGCGTGGCAGGTCTGGCATACCGTTTGGCCTTGGCAGGGTGTGAAAATGGAACCTATAGCCCTGGAATACGATATTTAAGACCCATTTGTCCTGGGTGATCATGTGCCAGTTTTGTGCAAAAAGTGCTAGTTTTCCCCCCAAAGGAGGTGCCAGAAGATAAGTGCTTGGTGCTGGCAAGGGAAAGTCATTGAGACTGTTTCCTGTATGGCTGTGATTTTTCTTCTCCGCTTTTGGAGGTAGAAGCACCCCATTGTTTACGCCTGTATGAGCCTTGGGGCTGTGATCTGCCTCTGGGGCATCTGTATCTGCCTCTTTGTGGCCTGTCTGACACTGGAAAGGACCAATTCTTTGCAGGCCAGTTCCTGCTAAATCTGGGAGGCTGTACCTGTAAGAAATCCTTGACTGTTTGCATAGATTTAGCTTTGTCCTCCATTTTCTTCAGCACCTCTTCGGTTGCTCCGACCGCATTATATAGTTAAATCTTCTGCCAAAATAATGAAATGCAAAATCGTACCGACACTTAATAGTGAGTTGGTTAAATCTAGCACAAAACCGACAACTAGCAACGTCGTGGTCAGGGCCTAGGCAAGGAATACAGTAAGAATGAAAATCCTTATGAGGTATTTGCTTCCCACAATAAATATAATTATTAACTTTTTCTGACAGCGGTCTGGAGCAAGAACAAAGTTTCCCCAACGGGGTACTTAGCTTTAATGAAGACTTCGGATCTGAAATTCGAATTTGAAAATCTCAGGAGTCGGCCAACCGGCACTTGCAAACTGCTTTTGCTTCGGGCACCGCGCAACAAGAAAGACTGAAGAAAATGGAGTCGGCTGCATCTTTTATACCCCTGGCGCACTGATGTCAGGGAGGAGGCGACAGCAACCTATGCCGGACCTAGACTTTGGAACTCAGGCCGACTGCGGGTAGCCTGCCAGCAGGATAACCCAATTGTAATGACTGCAACAGTGACACACGATGAACATCAGTGTGCATCTGCAAGTGAAGAATGCAATTGATAATTCTTGTACATCTCACCTGGGAAGCATTACACTGGTACGTTTATATTTGTCCTCCTTTAATTGTTTTTCCGCAGTTTTGTCCATTCCCACAGAAGTATAGAACAGGCAGTGTAAAGATAGTATACCTTACCCTTGTCCTCTGACCATCTATGATTGGCCTGTCTTTAAATAATATATATAATAGTTAACTGCTTTTTAGCATTTTGTTTGAAGTACATGTATAATGTACAGTTCGCTTAAATTAGAATGAAGAGTCTCGAACATGGCGCTTAACAGGAGAAAATGAATTGTACATATGTGTTCAAGAAAAAAATGGAATTATGCTGTACAAGGAAAATAAAGCAATGGAGTCAAGATTAAAGAATAAGAATCAACATGTGACTGCTCCATAGGAAACAAACAAAAGGGCAAGTTCATTTTAAACATGGAAGGCCAAGAAACTCCCATACCCAAGAGCAAAATCAAACAAATAAACAAAAAGGTAAGATGTTATACTTCAAGAAGTCTAAAACTCCCCAGTGCTGTCTATTTCTTCAACCTCCCCTTATGTTCAAAAGGAACAAAACTTCAAATGTATGAATTCTTCCTGGGGGTGGGGTGGGGGCAAAGTTTCCTAAACTTTCATGAAAGGAGTTTGTTCCTGCACTCCCTTTACTCCAAGGTTAGAATATTCCCTGTCTCTTGGCAAGACCAACGTGCGTGTCCCACCCAATCTTTTTCCCCTTGCTGTCTGTTGATCATCAGCCCTCTCCTGGCCAATCATCAAATCGGATTCCTATGTTAAGGCAAGGGTCAGCTGGGAGGGATCATCACTTAATGCCTTATCCGGACACACACTCAATTGAATGTTGAGGAAGGACATGCAACAGACTAACCACAGGGGATGTCCCCTCACTTTCACATTCCCTCCAAGCAGCCTTGCTTCTCCCCCTGGAGCACAAGTGGTAGCCCTCCCCTCCCTGGGAAAGATAAGCAGGACATGGCCCTTCACTTCTCTCCTGTCTGCCTGACTCCTCCAGTGCTGGGACTACTGACTGAACCCATCATCTGTGTCTCAATCAGGGCTCTGCCTCTGTACCATGGAACCAGTACATCAATTTGTGTTCTTCAATCTCTGTGTTTGAGCTCAGACACTCACCACTCATTTGTCCAACTCCTTATCTGAAGAGGACAGGAGCCCATCACATTGCTTTTAACAGTAAAATTCAAAGAGAAAAAAAAGGCCACAGGATATCTGCATTAAAGTAAAACTGTCACCCAGTGCCATGCTACTAAATTATTTTTGAAATTGGAGTGCAGTCATCGCCAGCATACATAAATTATGTAATAATGCCTTTGAAAACTACGTGTAGGGCTATACTGTGATTAACTGCATGTGGTTTACTGGACATACATTTACTCACAGTAAAAAGATCTAAATCTTCAGCAGATCACATACTCAAAACAGTGAATAATGACACACTGAATGTTACACAGCATTTATAAAAATTTTTCCCCACAGTGTAGCATGCCCCTTGCACCACCTTGATCTCTATACATTGCACCCTGAGGTCACACAAATTTAGAGAAAAGGGAAAATTAAAAAAAAGAGAACTAAAACTTGTCTCCTTCCTCTTCTCCAGGTCCTACGAGCAAAAAGTGAAAATACAGCTGCTGCAACATAACCAATAGAACATCAGCTACAGAAATCCAGCAATCCTTCTTTGTCAATGTTCTGAAACTTGATTAAATACTACGACACAAATGAAAGCTATGTAGTTACCATAACACTGGAGTCTTTTCATTCTAGTCTGTCTGATAGAACTGAAGGGTACTGAGATGCTTTTGGATCTGATCCAGCCTTGCTAGTGCTCTATGCCTTGAGCTGTTTAACATCTTTTCCCTCTCATAATCTCCCTGGCCACTATGCTCCTCAGATCAAGTTTTCTGACTAACCGTGGAAGGCAATGACTGATACAGGAGTGGAGAGATGGGCAGAAGACCTTTCAGATGGTCTGTCAGATCTTCAGTATGATGACAATTTGGAAGGGTGATGGAGGGATATCATATCAAACAAATTAGGATGAAAAGGATCTAACAGTATGGTAAATACATACCTTCCATATCCTTAACATTCTGTCCATCCTATCTGACTGATGGTTCAGAATCCCAAGTTACCTGAACAGGATACCTTTCATGATGCCCTTCGGGATTGTTGTTCCAAAACAGGCCCTAGATCGGGGCAATATAGCCAACTTACAGTGTTTTGCACAGGTCCTGCTGCAGCATAGATTTCCTCCAAAGAGGAATTCTTGAAAAAAGGCTGAAAACATTCTGACTGATCTTGTGGAAAGTACTTTTGGTTTCCTTCTCAGATATTTATTTTGTCAAGAATACGCAAATGAAATACAGCTGAATAGCCATCTGGAAAGGATTACTTTAGAAGCTTCTTGTCCTAGTCTGCTGAAGGGAGATGAACAACTGTTTATCCTTCCTAAAAGCTTTGGGACTGCAAAACCTGGGCTATCTATGCACATCTAAGATAGGAAGAATACACTCTCCCTGACTAGAATGGTTGGAGAAGAAAACAGTTAGACATATGGGCTAGTTCACGTTATCTTCTATGGCCACTTTTAGGACAAAAGAAGGATTAGTTCTGAGAGAAACCCTGACTTTGTGAAAAATTAAATATGGAATTAAATATGGAGGACAGGAAGACAAGGCTCGTATTACTGAAACGCTTTTGGTGGATGCTATTGCTACCAGAAAGAGAGTTTGCCATAACAGAATTTTTTTGCTGTGCAGAGATGAAGGTGAATCAAACAGTGTTTTAGTTAAGATTTCTAATACAAAACTGAAGTCCCAAGGTAGAACAGGATCTTTAATAGGAGGGTGAAATAGAAAGGCTCAATTAAAAAAAAATGCACAACTAGAGGGAAGCAATGGAACAGGCATCAACATCACTACAGAAATTTGAAATAGAAGCTACTTGCACTTTTACTGTGAAATAATTGGACAACTGGTCAAACAATTCTAAGAGAAACTGGAACAGGGGCAGAGAAAAGGCCAATGTCTTGATTAGGCGTCGAAACAGAAGAATGCTTCCATTTGCTTTTGTATACCTTACAAGTAGATTCCTTCGGAGATGCAGAAATAATGCAAATTACATTCTGGGATAATAATGGGTTTTTGGCCATTAAGGGACTGGAGAAACCATGCAGTTAACTTCAGGTTAAATATGTCTGGGTGAGGCTGACCAGAAGGGAAAGATATCAGGGATATAGAAGCTATGGGTGCTTCACTAAATAAGGTCTGATCAAGGAAAACCATATTTGTCAAGGCCAGCATGAGACAATGTGGTCAGCTTGGCTCTGCATGTTGTTGCTTTCTGTAGTAACCTGGACGTCGGGGGCACAGATGGAAAGGCATAAAGGGTCTGTCTGAGAAGACAGCATCAGTCTTTGACTTTAGCCAAAGAGCTCTTCGCACTACTCAAAATGTTCTCTGTGTTTTCAATAAGCCTCTCATCAAACTTTCCCAATCCAAATCACTGGCACTCCTGAAAGATCTGACAGACCAGAGTGAGGAAGCGGATGGAGGTCTAGACATAAGGTCAACTGATGGTAGGCTTTTGTGACTTATTCAGTATTACAGTGATGAGCTTCAAAGGTGGGGTAAGTTCTATGTAAGGGTATCTTTGCTGCAGATATTGAAGATTCTGTATATATTCTGGGTATCTTTGATGTCAATGCAGGGCTGGAATTATCCAAGTTTCATTTGTTGATGTTGGAGTCTTTGCTGGTTTTCTCTTTGCCTTTCCTAGGTTTGTCAGAAGATGGATCCAGGGGAAGCAACTCTTTCAAAATTAACTTATTGCAATGGTTGGTTAAAGACCTAGGCCTATGGCCTTACATATGGAGCAATCTGCAGTAAAACATTCCAAAAATTTGCATTAGTGTTTGCAACCCCCCCCCCCAGAATGCCTTCAGGCAGTGGAAAGTTAGCGCACTCTGAACTTTTATCTTGTTCCTTACTCTAAAAATGTTTTCCTACTAAGAACATGTCCCTTAACTCTTCTTTTCGGGTTTGTTCATTAGTACTTTAAATAATGTTTAACCATAATCAAGGATGGAATGGGATAGAAAGGGAAAGAAAGGATTAGCAGGGCAAAGGAGTCACAATCTGACAAGTAAAGTAAATGTAACAAAATTTAATTTCAGCCAACACATTCCTGTAATTTACAATGCACAATATAAATAGGGCAATAACCATTACAAAGACAGAATAAGTGTATGATTACTAACCTATACACAATAATTTAAACTTTACATTTTTAATATTTATACATTAAACAGCACATTTTTAACTTACAACATTTAATCTATTGTGTGCATCTGTCTTTTGCATAAAAGTAAGCATTGCACGAGATAACTACTGCCTACAGCTTCATTAATTCTAGCACTTTCCAGCTGCAAAAAGTGCATCAGTTTCATACCCATGCTGCAATATACAGTTTTCCCATGAAACATGTCAGTATCCTATAGTACTGAATGGTAGTACACTGAGCTTAGCAACAACGCTAATATGTACCAAAACAGAAAAAATGCAGCTTCTTCACTGATTATTTTGAACATGCAAATACACTTAAGTTTATATAACTATCACATGTAAACTAAGGAGTGTAGTGGGGCTTCAAAAATATACACTTGTAACCTTCTTTTTTCTAAAGGGTTAAGTTAATTTTTAGTTACTTAACCACTTCACTAAGTACTAAACACTACAGAACTGCATTTGAATCCCATACTGAATTCTGGCACAACAAACAGCCTACTGGAAAGTCAGTTAATTTCAATCTGTTTCTCTGTCACTCACAGAAACTAGCCTCAATCAAATACTTCTGCTGGATAAAATTTTTACAGAATACACATTGGGAAACTACTATGGTGCACACTGATGTGGCAAAGGGTAGCTAAAGGAAACAGTAAATTGCCTGCTTCTGCTTGCTGTGTCGCTAATTTCAGAATCAACAAACAGACCTTTCCAGGTATCAGGAAAGAAACATGAACTAAATCTGGTGTGTGTGTATGTATGCATGTGTGCACATTTCTGTGGTGTGTTTGTGGGCATATGCAGGAAGACACGTCAATTTTTATAATGATTTAAAATAATATATATCTGCAAAGCAGAGTACTATTACATACTAGAAATGATGAAAATAATTTTATGGAAATATAAGGTTTAACACAGTAATCATCACTTAATGAGTTATCTACCCTATCATGCTGCATATTGTCATTAACATTACTAAGCATGACTGCCTTTTCCTTAAAAATTAGTAAAGTACATGATCATCTGGTCTGTAATGCCACTTGTACAATAATCTGGCATATTTAGGTAAAGAATTCTACACTAATTAGGTTTCTCATGTATTACCTCCACTTTCCATGCATACGATTCCCAGCATATACACTTTCATTTACACAGTAAAAGCACTTTGTGCGTGCCTGTACTGGAACCCCCTGCTGACAGGTCTCTGAAGTGCACAAAGAAACAATGCAGCAGAGACATAGGGCTGGTACTGTGATTAACTGCATGTGGTTTACTCAACATATTTCCATTTAACTGTTAATGTGCATGTATGAAATGATGACATGACTGCAGAATCTGCAGCCTTTGTCTGCATGGTGCATTTCTTCTGATTAAAGTATTTCAAAGTGTCATTACTGGTGCAATCTCTTAATCTCTGTGTAGGAGCTTAAGACTTTCTGTTTGAATACTTTTGCTTGCTGACAGTAAGTACAAAGTCCTTGGAGGACTATCCTTGTCTTTCACATCACAATAAACCAAAATCAGCCTGATAGGTGAATTTAGCGTCACAAAATCTACAATACATCCTTATGTTTTACTTGTATAACATGAACTTCAAACATCAACCAGTAGCTTGCCTTAACTTTTTTTGTTTTCTTGTGATTATTCAGTAAAACAACATATGTCCCTATGTCATGCATCCTGCTATGAATTTGCTGGTAAAGCAAAACATCTAATATCTTCTGTCAATGATCTGAAAGATTTTTGCCTCTTTGAACTGTAATAAATACACACACACACACACACACACACACATATATATATATATATATATATATATATATATATATATATATTCTCTCAGCTAGAGCATCTTCTGTGTGGAGACCTGCGTGAATGGGTGTACCTTCATTGAAGGTTGTGCGTCAGAGCTGGCAACTTGGCACGTAAAAATCTACTGCCAATCATTAGTGGACCGGAGTTCCACTCTGGCAACCCCTAACCGGGAAAAGCTGAAAGACACAACAACATATATATATATATATATATATATATATAGCGTGTGTTTTTCACATCTTTGATCTTCTCACAGATAGATAAAAAAGCAAAAGTTTTGATTCAAGAACATAAAATATAAATCACATTAACAGAATAAATGAACCACCTTCAAAATCATTTTACATTCCTTGATTTTCAAATTCAAATACATTTAGAACTTAAATACTTGGTAGAGATGGTATGGAGGGATAGTTGGTACATATATGTGTGTGAATGTAGACACAAGTATGGATACAAATACACAGTGTACGTATATACAGTTTATATGTGATTTAACTTACTAAATTCTTGTCAAATAAGAATTCAAAATGCTACATGTAATTTCTAAGTAAATCAAGAAATGTTTGATTTCACTACATTAGAAAAAAAGTCTCCTAACCACCCACTCGTTCTGTAACACACATGGTTCATCAGTTTCTAATTAGATAGTATGTTCTGTCAACACTTTCATGCGATTCTTCCATTAATTGATCATTGCGCCAAATTAATGACACTGCTCTGCTGGCCCAGAATTCCCAAGACTGACTCACCTGTGAGCTGTAAGCAGGAAATCAAAAGGTCGTAAGGTAACAGTACCTGTCCTGGATCTGAAGCAGTATTAAAGACATCATGCTGAAAGGTTAATTACAGCTACCTTGTTTTCAGCAGTATTCCCTCAGAGCCTGAACTGTACTCATCTTTCTTATCTTAGCTATACAGTCCAATGCTTTAAAACACAGCACACAGTGAAAATACATTTTCTTGATTATATATTCACAAATGCAGACATATATGGTGGTAACTTCTAAAATATTTACCTGAAACATGACCAAACCCAGTTCTGATGGCAACTATAAATGAATGAGTGACAAACATGAGATAAGTAAGATGCCTGTCCACTTTTTGGTACACTTTTTTTTTTCAGGAAGACAGTCTAACTACTTTGGTGAACAGTACTATTTGAGGATCATAATAATAATAATAAACACTACTTGATTATATCATTAATTATTATTACTACTAATAATTCCAAAAATCAAAAACACAGAGTTTTATAACTATTTCCTACAGGGCTAAGAGAATTCATTCAGTTTTCTTCTTGTTGCTTACTTACATCTTGTAAATATAAACTGTTAGTCATTATGACAAATAGCAACTTAAATACTATTCTGGAGTTGGGAAAAAATAAAGTTAAAAACAATACTTAAATCAATAAGAAAACAGCCATTTCATAGCACCAGGCATATCGCATGACTATAGGTATCAGCGGCTCAACAGGCAGCACAATTGCCTGCAACGCTGGACACTTCAGAAGGCTATGGGTTCTAGCCCCACACCAGTGCTTGAATTCAAGTTCCAGAACGGAAAATGCAGTGCAGCAAGGAATGGGGGGGAGGGTGATACGAGCCTGAGATGCCATCCTTCGAAAGAGATGTTAAGCCATGGTCCCATTTTCGGGGGGTGCTACGAGCCTCAGATGCCATCCTTCGAAAGAGATGTTAAGCCATGGTCCCATTTTCGGGGAGTGCTACGAGCCTGAGATGCCATCCTTCGAAAGAGATGTTAAGCCATGGTCCCATTTTCGGGGGGTGCTACGAGCATGAGATGCCATCCTTCGAAAGAGATGTTAAGCCATGGTCCCATTTTCGGGGGAGTGCTACGAGCCTGAGATGCCATCCTTCGAAAGAGATGTTAAGCCATGGTCCCATTTTCGGGGGGTGCTACGAGCTTGAGATGCCATCCTTCGAAAGAGATGTTAAGCCATGGTCCCATTTTCGGGGTGCTACGAGCATGAGATGCCATCCTTGAAAGAGATGTTAAGCCATGGTCCCATTTTCGGGGGGTGCTACGAGCCTGAGATGCCATCCTTCGAAAGAGATGTTAAGCCATGGTCCCATTTTCGGGGGGGTGCTACGAGCCTGAGATGCCATCCTTCGAAAGAGATGTTAAGCCATGGTCCCATTTTTGGGGGGGTGCTACGAGCCTGAGATGCCATCCTTCGAAAGAGATGTTAAGCCATGGTCCCATTTTCTTTTCAGTAGCACAGCAGAATGTAAAAATCCCACAGAACTCAAAAGAAAAAGAACAGGGATTCTGTATCCAAGTATTTTCATCTGTACAGCTTTCTTACAACACTTCACAAGTGATCACAATTACCGACATTCTTCCTACTTTATTTCATATGTACTATAAAACATCACATCCATATTCATATTTCAAAGTGTTCATTCTTCAATACATTACCTTTTATATCTTGGAAATATGTTGAATAGATTTTCTTTTATTTTAGAAAGTTAAACATCCTTTCCTCTAATCTTTTATATAATATTTTCATTTAACTGGAAAATTATTAAAATTTTAACCTCCATAAGAAAAAAAAATCAAAACTGATGAGGGCTGCCCCTTGCATTTCATATAGTGCATCATGAAAAGTAAACTCAAAAGAGTGCATTACAAATAATTGCAAAAAAAAAGATAAATAAAGGGGGGGGTCACAAAATACTGAATGACTCCATAAGAGTGAATTACAAAGCACTGAATACTACTCTCCCACTAAGAAAAGGTCGATATCAGTAAACCACTTTACTTATACCCACCCATACATACATACGTATATTATCTGCATGTATATCTATACATCTCTCTCTCTTTGCACACACACACACACACACACACACACACACACACACACACACACATATATATATATATATATATGTGTGTGTGTGTGTGTGTGTGTATGTGTGCATAGATGTGAGCGGGTGTGTGGCGTGTGTGTTGTTGTTGTGTCTTTCGGCTTTTCCCGGTTAGGGGTCGCCACAGCGGAACTCTGGTCCACTAATGATTGGTAGTTGATTTTTACGTGCTGAGTTACCAGCCCTGATGCACAACCTTCAACGAAGGTATGCCCATTCACACATGTCTCGACGCAGAAGACGCTCTAGCTGAGAATCGCATGTCTCGACGCAGAAGACGCTCTAGCTGAGAATCGAACCGGACAGCGTCTTGTGTGTGTATGTTTGTTAAATACATACACCACACACACATATGTTTACATATATTTTAGATATATATATATATATATATATATATATGTATATACATACATACATATATAAAAATAAATAACATATACATATATATATATATATATATATATATATATATATATATATATATATATATATATATATCTGCATGTATTATACTACCTTAAATCTCCCGTGAAAATAGGCAACAGACATGCCTGGTGAGACTAATCTGATGATAAAAGTAAATCAAATGCAAGTAAAATAAGCCAGTTTTTCACTTTCTTTAAACTAAGGAGCCACATAACTTTATATGCATGTCAAGTTCCAAGGCTAAATTTCTACTTTTGAGTGAAATATGCTGTTATCTTTTAAATGTTAAATAATTCTATGGAACTGATGCAAACATTATGTATAACTCTCTGGAAAGGTTTTTAGCATACTGCTAGTAAAGAGGACTGCAACATTTTCCAACTCTGACTCGTTGTATAAGAAGTTTCAACAGAGATGCAAGAAGTGTGATGACTCTAAATGTCTTGGGCAACAAACATATACTACGTCATTAATAAGCAACACTGAACTGAGGGTAATATAATTAAAGATAAAAAGAAATTAACTCAGAATATGATACAATTTAAATTAGCAGAGAACTTTCCCCTTTTCTGTCACCAAGTGAAAAGATTTTAAAATGACATATTTACTGTCTGACCAAAACGGAGACATACTGAAACAAAAAAGGCTGATGTAGGCTGCTACAGTTACTTCTGGAAAGGCTACCTATATACTGAAAGTACCAGACAGCAGTGATTTTAATGTGAATTAAAATGTGGGTCCCCTGTTGTGTACAGGAATAGCAGTGCTCTTGCCACGTTAAAGCAAGGCTTATCATGGCATCGTGGCCAGGTCATCCTCACATAACTTCTTCCCCTACAAAGAAAACAGCAAGGAGTCAGTAACATGAATGTATGGCTAAACACACACTGTTAGCATAGATGCATGGCTAAAATGAACTTCTGATTTGGTTTCTAAAATGTTTACTCAATTTATTTTTCTTTTCCTTTCATCTCCTCCGATTTTCTTACTAACACTTAAAGTTGTACAGGGACAGCAGTAGTGGTAAAAGGACTTTAATACAATCACTTAAACTAAAACCAGCAACTCTTGGCCACAGACCAAACCTAGTTATAACAGTAATTCATTCAGCAGTGCCCACGCACCTTTCTTTCCATTAACTCCCATGGGAAAATATGCTAGGAAAAACAGATAGCTGTACACTGACAGTGTTAAAATGATCAGTAAATGTAAAACTGTAACTGACTCTTTACAGGCATAAATGTAACATTACAGTCTCACTGCTGTGCCAGTACATAATGTCTTGTTACACTGTGCTCTGATTTGCTAGTGAAGAGGCTAATCCCCCAGGTAAGGCTTACTGGAAATGGGGATGTTACCCCCTTACAAAACATAATAGAAATGTTTTAACATATTGTAGAATACTCTTGATGTCCCTGTGTTTAAATAGCATTTACAAAAGTTTGCAATCCCATCTTGTTACATTACACTTTTGCCTTTTTAAGGTGCTGAACTCTGAAATACCGGTCACTGATTTGTATCCTAGTAATCTACTAGTTTTCTATGTAGTGTTGTTTGATTTCCCCTATCTAAGCCTGCAGACACAACCAGTCATCATTAAAACTAGGCAAGGGTTTTCACAACGATAGTTGACAGCAGGGCACAGTCTGCCATTCTGGGTCCTGGACAAAATTAATTATAAAACAAAATACAGTCCACTAAGGTACGTTTTACAACAAAACAGGTTCAATGAAACAGTTTTGTGGTAAAGGGTAAATGATCAAACCGGAATGGTTCCATGTAAGTAAAGTATCACCTAGCAGAGAACAGATCTACTTAGAAGTGTTCACCCAGTTAATTTTCTGAAAAGGAAAAGGGCAGCGACAAAGCTAACAACATCACACTACTGCCACCTAATGTTTGACAAAACCTTCTCTGTAATGATGAACACAAGATAACAATTACAACTAAACTCTTGTTACATGTAGCATTTGCCTCTGAAACACTCATGCAAGGTCAAGATTTAAAGTAAGATATGGTGAGGTGACATAAAAAGATACACTTAAAATACAATCCCATATCACCAAACATAGGAAAAATTATTTCTGAAATGCTGAAATATCGAAGTATAATTGAGAATAAAATAAGAAAATCTTAAAAAAAAAGAGCACTTCTGCAGTTCAGCATACAGGTTCTCAGATGTTTTAGCTGTTAATCTTTATTTGGGAATAGTAGAATACATTTGGTTCAGCTTCAGAATTTTCATTCCACAAGATATACTGCATGCATAGCCAAGTAACTCCTTTTAGATAAAACATACTGATACACTCTGGATTCCTGCCAGCTATATAGTGTTAAAGGTTTAATGACCCAAGCTAATCACAATGCCAGCATTATAATGCCATAAACAGCTATAGGACAAAACGGGATAGTCAGGTGTTTTAAGATTAAAAAAAAAAACTACTGCATTGTGAACAGTTATATACACCAAAAACGAGGATAACAAGCATTTTTAAAATTATCCTGAAAAAGCACTATATTTTAGAGCATCACCAATTCCGCCAAAAGCAAAGTCAGTGTGTTAAGGAAGCATCATTCAAACAAATGTGAAAACAACTCTGCTGAGATATTTTTAAGAACAGCTGTAATCTTTATAAGCTATATTCACTAATGGAATTCAGTGCACAGGGTTAGACCAGTGCCTTTTACAAAGCTGCTGCCCAACTGTATCAGTTATCACTCCAACCAAAAGAAAATATTTTGCCAATAAGCCAGTGAAAGTGTTCTTCATCCTTAAAAACCTTCCACACTTCTTCAATTACCATTTTGCCAAGTGCTAATGTTTCATTTATTAATTTGCCAGATTTATTTTCTACAACTACCATCGGCCCACTCACTGCCTGCTGCTGTCCAGCTTCCAGTTCATTTCCCCAGTAATAATTCAGCCTTTGTACTCTCGTACAACTGTGCAGTTCGATGTCATAAGGAATTCAATGACATCAGGGGTGCAGATTTCATGTGTCCATAGCATTTGTTTTTGTGTGACTTTGCTGACAGAAATATTTTTTTGGTATGCATGTACACCATGGGTGATCTCTGCAAAGAGGGAATATCCCTTCCCCAAGCTGCACTGTCTTTGGAGCGGACTATAACAAGTAGAAGACTATAAGATGCACAGACTTCTGTTGGGGGTTGGGGTCTCTGCTTCCCAAAAGAAAGTACAGTTGTGTAAAATCTTATAGTAACAGTAGATGTCCTTCTCTTCACTGTTGTAGTATTCTGTACCATGGGGATCTCCTGCCAAGGATAGCCCAAGTCTGGCAAGTATACCAAAGTCTTTAGATCTTGTATGCACTGTACATCTCACATATGCTCCCCGTATAGGACACAGGGCATAAAGGTGACTTATGGACACATTTAACCAGAACTGAATTGCCCCAGTAGAGTACAATCACTATAGGACAAATGAGGCTATACACACCCAGAGGGAGAAAATGCTGATAGAAAAAGGGGGGCCTCGGCCAGGAGGATAACCAAATCCAAGTCCAAATAAAAAGAAAAAGAGAGGATGTAGGGAGAGACTAAATACTGCAAGAGTGAACAGAAGGACATCTACTGTTATGGTAAGATTTTACACAACTGAACTATGCCCTGCTATATCACTATTGCAGTATTTTTCACCTTAAGGAGAGTACAAAAGCTCAAGAAAAGGAGTGGGAGGTGGAAGGCTGAGAAGAGCCCTTAACGGACCCATGCATGACGGCCCTAGCAAAACCAACTCTGGCCCTGGGAAGCATATCCAATTTATAATGCTTAGTAAAAGGTATGTACTGAAGACCAAGTAGCAGCTTCAAGAATGGCATTGGTGTCTAACCCCTTGAAGAAAGCACCAGAAGAGGCAACAGCCCTAGTGGAATAAGCTATAACTGAAGAAGATGCATGTCATGAAAATAATAAAAAGAAATGGGCTTTAAATATCCAGGAGGAGATAGTTTACTTACAGACAGCTAAACTGAATGCTCTAGGATGAAAAGAAACAAAAAGCTACTAAGATTTTTGAATGGTCTTAGCTTCATCCAAATAATACCTGAGCTGTCTGTGGAAATCCAAGGTATACAGAACCCTCTCGCTAGCGGACTATGGAAAATGAAAAAAGGAAGTTGTACTGCCTGATTTAAAGACAACTCATTAACAACCTTGAGCATAACAGAAGGGTTAGTGCAAAGAGATACCCTCTCTCTGTGTGAAAAACTGAAAAAGAAGGAATGGCCCTAAGGATCTGAAGCTCAGAAACCTTCCGAGCAGAAGTAAGAGCAAGCAACAAGACAGTCTTCCAGGTACAGTGTTGCACAGAAGCTGAAACTTCGGGCTTAAAAGGAACAAGAGCCAATTTTTCCAAAACAAAATTAAGGTTGCAAGGAGGAATAATGGGCTTCCTTGGAATCCTAAAATTCGGACACCTTTAATAAACTGTTTAACCTCAAAATGAGAAGCCAAAGGAAGATTCAAGGGCAAACAGGCAGAACAGCTGACAAATGGGCCTTCACAGAAGAACAGACCAAGCTAGACTGGAGCAACTCTCGCAAATATGAGAGACCCATAGGAACTCCCCCCCCCCCCTACTGAAAAGGGGTCCTGGCAGTGAGCATGGCACCAGACAGAAAATCTTTTCCACTTGCACACACAAGCTTTATGGTAGCAGGTTTCCTTGCTTCCTGTAAAACCCTGTGCACGTCCTCAGAAAAGAGGTGCCTAAAAGGGATCAAAACCGTATCACCCACAGTGCCAGTTGAAGAGTGGACAAGTGCGGGTGGATGAGTGACCCCTTGTCCTGTGTGAGGAAATCCAACCAGTGAGTTAACTTGTGGTGATTGCCCCTGGCCAGATGCAGTAAGAGGAAGAACTAGTGCTGCCTTGACCAAAAGGGAGTCACAAGCAAGATTTTCAGGGAGTCCAGCTGAATCTTCTACAGGACTATTGGAAGCAGGAAAAGAGGACAGGGAATCATAGAGAAATATCCTCTTCCAAGGAAAAGAAAGGGCATCCATCTTCCATGCCAGATGGCATGGCACTCTGGAACAGAAAAGAGGGAGCTGCCTAGGATGCATGGCTAGGCTTAAAAAGACATTTGTGATAGTTAGCCTAGTAAAGACCTATGAGCCTGTTCAGAGGGGGAGGCAAAAAGATCTACCTGAGGAATAACCCACCGATGAACTATGTCCAGAAACACATCTCTGTGAAGCATCCATTCGTGAGGCTGTGTTTTGGACCTGCTCAAGAAGTCTGCCACTGGACTGTACTCTGAAGGAATATACACTGCCTGAAGAGTTAGCTGATAACCAATAGCCAGATCCCAGGCCTGAAGTGTCACTCGGCAAAGGAGGTAAGACTCTGTGCCCCCCTGCTTGTTGACATACCACACTGCTGTGCTGCTGTCTGTATAAACTTTCAGGGGACCCACAGAGAGCATGGGGTGAAAAGCCTGAAGGGCCAGAATAAGAATGGTCATCTCTTTGGTGTTGATATGGTCCGACTTCTGATGGAGGCAGCCAGAGATGCTGAACTTTCAGGTGACCACAGGAAAACCCCACCCCATGTCTAAAGCATCGGTGAACAGTTCTGGAGAAGAAACTGGTGGCTGAAATGGCAGGTCTGAGTTGAAAAAGTTGCTGACTCCACCACTCAAATTCCCGCTTGAGAAAAGGAAGGAGAGGTACTCTGGAATCCAGAGGATGGCAATGCTGAAGTCAAATTTAAGCTTCTGCATATGCAGTCTGGCAAGAGGGAGCATTGGAATAGAAGAGTCAGGAGTCTTAGAGGCAGCTATAAAAGTATCCAACAAAGCAGCCATCACAGGAAGTCCTGCAGAAGGTTTAGACATGTCAGCCTGAAGCAACTCATAAGGGTCTATATTATATTCTCGAAAGCTGACAATGTCGAATCTGACATTGTCAACACGAGAATATCGAACGCGTAGAATCTCGAGCATGTAAACGGAAATCTCTGTAAGGGGAGATTTCCATTTACTGCAATGTAGTGCGGTCACGGAGTTGGTATATTTAAGTAGCGGGGTGTGTGGGGGGTACAGCCATTAGGGTACTTTTTTCTTTTTTTATTGTCTTTTTATAAGGTCGATGTTTGAAGACATCGACCATATGGTGTCACCCATATGTTGTTCGATGTTTTCAAATATTGATGTTATAATATTGACCCAGTCATAATACATGTTCTGCATATCAGACATCTGAGAAAAATCCCACTTAAAGTACTCCATCATCCTGGCTACTGTGTCCCCAAAAGACATCTCTCCAAAGGAGACTTTGGACTAATGGATTCCTCTTCATCAGAGCCATAAGCCAAGGGAGAAGGCATCTAAGCAGAATAAGCCAAAGACCACTTATTAGATTCCAAATCCTAATCCAAAGAATCAGGTTCCCTAGCCCTTTAAGAAGGAGTAGAAGTCCAAGGAGGAGTAAGTACAGAAACACCTTGGTGAGGCTTCAAGGCCATTAAGGCATTAAACTGGTCCCGAGTAAACTCCTGCCACTACCCCTGAGGGTCCTTAGGAAGAACAGAAGAATGCTTGGTCTTCTGCTTTTTCTAGTTAGGGATATTAACCTTAACAAACACATGAAGTTCCAATGCCTGACGAGATTCCATTAGAGTACTCAGTACTTCTTCCCTGACCAGAATTTGTGGAATCCCTCTGGGGCTCTCTGAGATAACAAACAGTGGTCCCCCTCAACATCTGGAACAGATGCCTGCAAAGCCTCACAGGATGTGCAAAAGGCAGGATCCATGCCAGCCTCTGACAGGATCACGGCAGCGGAATCCAGTGTTGACACTAGACAGCCTACAGAGCTATCATCTGCTTCTAGAGAGAGATGTCTAGTGAAGGCTAGACAGCAAAAGATTCCAGCCAAGATTTCTTGGCCTTTTTCTTGCCTAACTCTAGTACCTTGGGTTAACCGATTCTGCCATGCTACCCTGGGCCAGCTGTTTAAGCTGCTGGCTCTCAACATCAATGGCCAAAGAAGACAACTGTCTAAGTGCCTTAGGCAGAAATGCCTTACAAATACTACAGGAAAAATGGTTGTGGGAAGCACCCAAACAAAAAAGACATTGTAACAATCCTTATGGGGAATTTACCTCCCACACTGACATTTTCCCTTCTTGGATAACATGAACTCCAAGGAAACCAAAAAAAAAAAAAAAAAAAAAACAACAAAAGTAAGAAAAAAGACCCCAATGGGGCACTTATCTAATGGCTAGGTATCAGCACAGCAAAGGGCATTCAATATGATGATCAGTGATGGCGTTCAGACTGGCAGCGGTTTTGGGTAACTGTGTCCATATGTCATCTTTATGCCCCATGTCCTGCATGGGGAGCATACGTGTGATGTACAGTGCATACAAGATCTAAAGGCTTTGATATTCTGACTGGACATTGGGCTACCCTTGGCATGAGATCCCAAAGATACAGAATACTGAAACAGTGATACAGGAGGACATATAATGTTAGTGAACTGCTTTATTTGTAGCCAAGAGTGAACTAATTTTTTTTTCTCTATCATTGCGTCTCATCTGCTCAGCTGCCTTTGGGCTACTCTGCCTACATCTAGGTAATGCGAACCAGTAGCAAAACAGTCAGTCCCTCCACCAAAATTGTGCTGTTACCAATGAAGTATGCCAGAGGTGTGAAAGCTGCTTGTGCAGCTACCATTTCAGATTAAAGGGTCACTGACTTCAGTTTGCCATGGATGCTTTTGCACTTGGGGACAGTGATCTTAGAGTCGGCTTTTGTTTTGTTTGGGGGTACATGCAGCAAATTTCCCTGCATGGGGCTGTAGGAAATTAGTCCTCGGGGTAAAATGCATTTTTTATGCATTTTTTTCAGTTTTCCATGACTATTGTTTTTAACAATTTGTTTCAACTGAGCAGCATTTTTTCTGAAGTAATTTGCACGATTCTGATATGGTTTTATCAGTTGGGGCAATGTATATGCTTTGAGAATGCTCCTTAAAAAAAAAAAAATCTTACGCATATTCAGTTGTCTGTGCTGCAATAAAAAAACAAAGAAAATGAAATGCAATTAATAGATCTGGAAGTTAATGCATAGACTTAAGGCTATGAGCTGTTAATGAACTGCTTCCTGTCATCCAGGGTTTGATTCCCTCAGCATTCATTTGCCTACTGTGTGACCTTCAGTAAACCACTTAACCAGACAGTACTTTGGGGTAATGGGAAAACTTGTCTAGGCCCTCAACAGTCTCCTAGGTGACATGTCTAGTAACCACCTATGAGTCTATAACAAATCATAACTCTATTTATTACAACAAATGCTCTATAATAAGAATAAGACCAATGGTCTCCTACACTGCATGTTGTACCTATGAACAAATAACAAATCATAAGTACATTTATTACAACAAATGCTCTATAACAAGTTAGCTCCAAGAGTAAAAAATCTGTTATAGTTAATACACCTGCATAAATATATAGGGAAATAGATACAGCACCAAATTACTTGAGGACCAAAATAAATTTTCATATATTCTAATATAAACTCCCATATGTGTACGACACAAAGTAGGGGTCAACAACTATTCAGCAGTATGCATCCAGTTATTTAGGGTCCTAATGTTATGGTAAGTGCCTGTATGTCATTGAAAAAGCCTTCTAATAAATGCCATAACAATAAAACCCCGAGAAGAGTGCAAATTAATGTACCTTAGCATCTCCAATAAAGAATGAGAATGGTGCAAAAGAAATGGGCAGACCATGAAGAATAGAAAAGGTAAAAGTAGTCCTACCGGTGGGATAACAATCAAAGTGTAATGGGGACACAAGGGTCTGCAAAGAAGAGGGACACCTGAAATTTTTACTGCTCCTTCCTGGGTCTGAAATAAGAGACATTTGTGGTAAATATTGTTCTCCCAGTATTTTAGTGATAAATGACTGAGTCAGAATTTAGAAATGACAGAAATATTCAAATAAGGGAAGAAACAAGAGCTAAGTTTGGAAAGTATCTTTGACCTACTGACTGGAATAATAATCAAGATGCCATGTATTCATGATGCATTTGTAGAACAGATCAATACGTGTACAGCTTAAAAACATCCTTCCTTTCTCAAGAACCTCCACCATATGCCTCCCATCCTACTTCAAAGCCATCTCAAAGTAAAAGATCCAGACTGTACTGAACAATATCTCCTGTGAATCCCAAACTGGTTCAGATGGCATCCACTTCTGGTTTACAACCCCATGCAAAGGCTTTCTGTAGTACATCCACTCAAAATCCTCCACATTATGTCAACCCTCTGCAAACTAGCACACATAAACCCTCTTACAAAAGCAGCAGACATTCCTTTACCATGGAATTCTATCCCATCCCAATCCTACCCATTACTGGGCAAATATTTGAGAAGCTAATCTTCTCTCAGCTGTGCAAATATTTAAAAACCTACAAAGTCCTCTGCTAAACAGAATGGCATTTGGTCCAGTCATAGCACTCAAACAGCTCTATTTACACTCTGATACCGATAACATCCTTCTAAACTTCGACAATAGAACTGTACTGGAGGAAGCTTCATAGACCTATTTCCAGGGTTGCCATTAAGAGCTACGCTCAACAGTTACGCAAGCGCCTCTTATCCAGAAGACAATCCACAGTTAAAATTGACTCCACCTTCTCTGAATCTCCCCCTCTGCACTCTGGGGTACCCCAAGGACCAATCTTCTAGCCCCTTTGTTTCTGTTTATTCATCAGCTCACTCCCAGCTGACATTCCACACCTACCCATCATCCTATAGCCTGGTGGTATGCGATTTATAGATATCACCAACCAAAAGCTCTCAAAATCTCCTACAAATTGGTAAATATCTCTCAACGACCTAACCTTCCCCCACCCCACAAACCAACTATTTTCTGTTATTTAAGGGATATGACTATATCAAAACATAACTGTCCATTATTATGTGCAGCTTACAAACGTAAACATCAACACATCGATGTTCTGAGTCAGGAAGATTTCCCACTTTCTATCCCCAGAAGCAAGGGCAGCCACTGGGAAAGATGTCCTTTTCTCTAAACTTGAATATGGGCTCCCTCTTATAGCATCTGCCTTCAAGAAAAAACAAAACAAAACAGAACATTCCTCTTTACAAACTTCTGCAAACAACATCTGCGTGTTCATTACTTTATCACCAAAGAAACATCACCACTGCCACATCCATACCAAAGCTCACTGGTTACCCATCACACACTCTTACAGAGTCTCTACTCTTACTAGGTCTCTATTTTCAAACTAATTAATATTTAGTATTTCCCTTTCTTTACCAGCTGGCTTTTCCCATGAACTTCAAAACTACAACTTTAGGTCATGTGTCCAGCTATAACCTTCCTTCAGAAACCAATAAAAAACTGTGCTATACAGACCTTAGCTTCTCCATCATCGTCCCCTTTATCTGAGATTCTCTTCCCACTTCTCTTAAAGAAAACTTCTCCTTTGCAACATTCAGAAAGGAATTCAAATACTTCTTGTTCAAAGATGCAATCTGCAGCTGCTGCTACAAAGAGGTCAGTTAGCTGACCTGCTCTACTTTCTCATTACATTAACTGATACCACACACACATCTCCAACTCTACCCTCCATACACTAACTTCTTCCTCTCTCTTACTTTTCATTGTCAATGAAGCTGTCAGCTCTGTATACAAACATTCTTTCCCACGTTTACCTTCTCACCTTATCCATTTTCTCAGTAGACTATACTTTCTATATAATTACTCAATAACTAACTGCTACTACATTATGTTCTACCCTATGTTGCATTTATGCACATCAAACTACACATCTTCATTGGGATATTTATTTTGTTATTTTTGATACTTTATGTTCCCAGGCTGAACCTGTAAATGGTCCAGTGAGACCATTCTTGTAATTAGTTAACAAGCTTGTAGCATGACTTATTCGTTTACACGAAAGACAAATTCAGCATACTACCCAAAAAAGCCTAAAGAATAAGGATTAACCTGGACAGTGTATAGCAGGTGGGGACATCCCCACTATAAGTGCAATAAACCAAGGCAGATCACTTCCGTATTTCATCAGTATAAGGTAAGTCAGTGATTGCTGCAGTCTGAAAAATAATCAAAGGGTTGGTGGTCAGTAGAACAGAACAGAGTATATGGACTGTCAAGTCAAACATACAATCGGGCCATGGGGCAACTTAGAATATGCAATGGTTAAAGCATGTCTGATTTGCCCTTCAGTGATTATAGTTATCTGGGAAAGAAAGAGATGAACATTTTTTCCAAATTTGAAAACAAAATGTTTTTAGCAAAGGAGGAGGTGTCCCTCTGTCCTCTTAACAATAATTCTTAAAGTTACAGTATTACAGCCAAGTAACAGCTGAGGCACTTTCCTAAGCTAAACCACATCTTGAGAAGATATGCCTCAGACACATCTCTACATATCCTTGCTCTGCCTGCTCCTGGGTTATTCATACACAAAATATAAGGGCTAAAAAAACTATCATGTGAATGTAGGGCTAGGCTTTTTAACATCCTCTTAGAACAATAGCATAGTATGTATCTATGAACCTCTGAACAGAGGAGAATGAATTGCTGGAGGTATGGACATGGAAGATGAGAGAACAAACAGCAGCAATTAGGAAATAACTGAACTGGAAGTGGAGATGTCAGGAGAACAATGCAACTCACAGGAGTTTTGCTGTAACCACTCAGAAATTAAATTAAAGTGCAAAAATGGAAGAAGAAAAGACAAAGAAATGACGGGGTAGAGCTGAGTTTGTTTGAGGAGATAACCAAAGCAGGATGGAAGAGGAGAGGGCATATGAAGGTGAGGTTGGGAGAGGCAAGGGATGTGAGCAGGTAGGAGGGGGCAGAAAAATTAGGAAGGGCAAAGATACTCTGGGGGATAACAAAAAGCCCAGAAAATGAAGGGCTGGAGATAAAAGCTGGAAGCTTGAATGGTAGGTATGGAAGAAGGGAAAAGTGCAAGTTGGAGAGGAATAGAGTGCAAGACTGGAAGAGTATGTGGGTATATACAACAGTACAGGAAAGCAGAAGGATAGACAAATAAAGAAGTGCAATGGAAGGATAAGACATGGGCGTGTGAAACCAGTTCATATATCAGAGGAGAGGTCTCAGGACAGTGTGCTCAGGACAGTCTGTGACCTGGGTGGGGGGAGAGGCACTACTGCAAAACATCTAATTAAATGTTTTACGTCTTGTTCTTGAAAAGGGACCGTGAAGAAGAATGTTACACTGGCAAAGTTGTTGACTGCAATGGGCAGTGGAGAGGGCAAGGATCTATTTTGCAATTTGGAATGTGCAGTGGCAGTTAACTGAAAAATCCAATTAAAAGAGAAAAGATGTTGGAAACAATAAGGAGAGACACCAAATTGTGATGCTGTAAAAAGCTAAATTAAAGGAGACAGACTTACTTAAATTATGCAAAACTGATTTACTTTGTTAGAAGGAGAAAGTGTAAAAAAGTATCAATCATGCTTCAGAGTAGCATTAGAAAAGTAAAGTGAAAGCAGAAGGATTTGGAGGGAGCCAATGGATTGACAGCAAGAGCAGAATGTAAGAACAACAGTGATGGCAATGTATGGAACTAGCAGTGCAAACAACTGTACAGTACTGTGAATTTTCTTTGAAAAATAGAAAAGATTCAAGGAGCAAGAGCAATTAGGATGACAGCCACCCAGGACATGGATGAACCTGGGCTTGAAGGGCTCTAGAAACACTGATTTCTCTGGGGAAGGGGCATTGATGGTCTAGCCCCCATGTTCTCTCAATAATTCCATCAAATTGCCAAAGGAGATGTCATCATGGGGGGATTTGGGAGAGGCCTCCCCTTCATCGAGGTCAGTGTCCTCGCTGAGGGATTCCTCGAGAGAATCCAAGTGCTTCCTCTTGCATTACTTCTTGCTAAGCTCCTCCCTAGACAGGAAGTGGGAAGGGACATGGAAAAATCAGGGGGCTCTGAGTGCAGGAGAACCTGTGAACCTAAAAGCATGTGCTGTCCCAGAGAAAACTGATGTAGAGCCACAGGCACAGACCAGACAGATTGTAGCAGATCTGAAGACACTGCCGAAGCCCCTATATTCAAACAGCAGAGGATCCCTCCATGAATCCAGTGGAGATTCAAATGTAAACACAGAAGCCAGACAACTGGACCCAGTGGATCTGAGCGAGACACCAGTGTCTGGCATTGACCTGATTGGCTCTGACTCCAGGACAGGAACCAAACTGTCAAGAGCTGGAACACCCAAGGGTAAGGAGGACTCTGAAATTTGGAAGGCTGATCCTGATCTGGGCACACCAGCTCCCACAGCCCAGCTCCAATAATACTGGAGTTAAGAACACCAATGATAGTGTTGGCGCCTGAAGTGGCTAAGCCGAGGGCACCAGCAGAAGGGAAGGCTGCATGGTTGGACTCAAAGACCCAGAAATCAAGGGAGGATCACAAAGGTGGGAGTCGGTACGTCAGGTGTATAATACCTAACTGAATCTGAGCCTGCAAGAAGAATCTCATCAAATGCTTCAAATCCAAGGGTTTGAGGCTCCTGACCAACCTGGCTAGGCATACAGAAAAAAGCCTCTGAAGGAGACTTTGATGACCTCTTGTCAACATCCCATCCAAGCATTTATCTGAGAGGGGGAAGATCGTACCTGAGGAAGAGAAGGAGACAGCCCCAAAGAAATCTCCGTGGGAGTGATATGGTAGAAGGGGGGGATTGCAGTCTGCCAAGGAAGCCACTGGGTCCTTCACCAGAAAGGGGATTGGAATGCTAAGGAACAGGGAGTTAGAAGACTACGATATGAGAACCAGTGACTGGGAGTGAATTAGCATGAGGGACCTGTAGGGGTTGAACATGAAAGGGCTGAAAGGGAGGAAGAGGTAGAATATGGCTAGAGAAGACACTTGACTACACGTTTAGCGAGTCTCTCATTAATGATGCAAGCACTGAAAGTGGCACATGCCTCACAATCAGTACCTAAGTAGTCAGCACCAAAATAATAAAGTGTCCAACACCCAACTAGTACACACACTTGTCGTGGGCATAGCACAGAGGCAGTTTATGCCCATAAGACGCACACACTTTTTGAATCCAAAGGCCTTAAAGCTGTTCGTCCTAGGGGTACCATAAAAACACAGTAATACACAATAACACAGATAATAATGTGTAGAAACACCTAACTACCGACCTATCAGCACGAAATAACACAGCAAATGTCACTAAATAATTATCATCTAACAAACTAGTTAGAGAAAAGTTTAACACACTAGAAAGAGAAAAAGGTTTACCCAACACGAACACCTATAATCTAAAGGCGTAAGGAAACAAGGTGGGAATGCAAGACACACCACAAAGCAAAAACTATCACTAGAACTATCACTAAACCTAGCACTAATACTAATAAATCTAAGATTACCCTACAACTACTGGAAACGGGGTAGAGGAAAAGAGAAGGTGGTTTGAAAAATTTGTAATAGTTATATTCAAAGGATACAACAAGGCAGAGATTGTCATCTACAATCCAATCACAACAGCAGCAAACAGGGTCTCAGGAAGAGGGTGGTACAGTAGGGAATTATGGGTAGAAGGGGTGGAACTCTAAGTATGAAGATTCTGAATATGGCTGGCTTTGTATCCAAGTCGGATCCGATAACCCACAGGTTGAGTCGTGATGGATAAGACAACATCGGATTTAATCAGTGGTGGCTGGTGACTTCAAATCAAAGGGGGGCTGCAGGAGACAGGTGAATGGGTGGGGTCAATGAGAAAGGGGAGGAGCTATGCTCAAAAACCACAAAACTGTAACATTAATTAAAAACGCTGCCCTGGGTTCCAAACCGTCATTATGAGAGTCCAATCAAGACAAAATGAAGTGTAGAAGAAAAAAAAATATTTCAATGCATTGGCTGCATGACAGCTTACTTAATATCTAGACAGAAACAAAATGGTTCTGAGGCATGAATAAATAAATTACTTTTTAAATACATTACTGGAATGCCACTCAAAATCAAGTATAAGAAAAACAAGCAGCACTCAACTCAAACCACTTCTCCTTGCACTGCAGTTCTAATTATAATTTATATTCAGCTTTGTTAAAGTACCAAGTAACATGCTGAAAGTAGCAATCTCTGTGATAACCCCCACTTGTAAAAATGCTTCTTATCCAAAAAAGACCTGCTGCCTGACAACTATCCACTTGTTTCATGGGGAAAACATGATCAAAGTAAAAAATGAAAAGCAAACAAGAAACAAGCTCAAGATACATTGCTTAAAGGATTACTGTACAGATAATGGACCACACATGATAGACTGATATTCTGTTTGGTTTACAGGTAAAGCCAGCAAAGATGACTGCAAGGCTCCAACAAATGTAATGAGCTTCTTAAAATAATGTAATCCTGTCCTTTATGACAAATACTGTCATATGCATTTCAATACCCAAGGCTTATACACTATCTAGTTATGTAAGTATTCTCTGCATGGCAACAACAGAAAGGCTTTCAATGTTGGCAATTCTTTAACAGTATGCTTATTAAAGCTTACTTGCATCTTGCAATCTCCGACAAGCTTACCTCCTCCTTCTTTCTGCTTTTCCCAGTTAGGGTTCGCCACAGCAGATCACCTCTCCACTCATGATTGGCAGTGGAGTTTTATAATGTCGAGTTGCCAGCCCAGCGCCCAACCTTCCACGGAAGGAACACACATGCACACACTCACACCTAGGACCAATTTAGAGTGCCAATCCACCTAAAGCATGTCTTAGGGATGTGGGAGGAAACCGGAGAAAACCCTTTGACCACAGGGAGGACATGCAGACTCCGCACAGAAGGCACCCTAGCATCGAACCGGAGAACCTCTTGCTGTGAGACAGCAATGCTAACCACTGCACCACCGAAGCCGCCCTCCGACAAGCTTACCTGTTGGTCACTAAAGCATTGCTACTTATACACAGAGCAACAGGCACTTTCTGAGTAATAATAAGCATAAATCAACAGTATAAAAATATGACAGAAACCAGAACATTCTGGATGATTAAGGACAGAATAAAAGTAGCACTTGTGTCTACCTTGGATGGGGGGATAATCAGCACATTTACACTGCATAACTGCTCCTTGCCTTGCTTGGACACATCCAGAGTCACTACATGGGGGAGTGGGGTGCAATAAGTATGTCACAATTTGAAATGTCTCTGGCTGACTGTGATGGCCCGGACACATTTGTCATACCTCTCAACCTCAGAACAAGAAATATGGACAGAGCCATACACAGAAGTGGGACAAAGGCCCAAAAATAAGGACAATTTTTAAATATTGTTCTTATAAACTTAGAAAGATAATAGAATAGTAGGTCTTGCATTAGTATGAATTTTCTGAAAGGTAAGAAATCTGAAACTCAAATGTCTGCCATTATTTTCTAACTTCAGTCTTTAATGATTTGCCACTAATTTGCCAAAAAAAACCCCACAATTTTATGAAAAATGGACCAAAAATGTGATGCAAAAATATAAAATAGCCACACAATACAGCTGGGAACCTGTCAAAGGGACACTTTTTTAATATTAGTACTGCTAACTTGAGCAGCTGACAAAATAAAAGAATCTACATGCATTTCTGAAATAAAAGTAATCTATAACTCTGATTATTACAGTTATTTCTTAATTGTAAGCCCTCCACGTTTTCTTCCAAAATTGCAATTTTGTGGCGGGATTATTAGGGGAAGAGCAAATTTTTGAGCCAAAATCTGGGACAGTTGAGAGGTTGGATATGCCTAATTCTATAAACTAATTTATTTGCACGTACCTCTCAACCTGTTAATGCAGGAAATCTGGACAAGGCCAAACATACCGGGGGAACAAATAAACAGTACTATAAATTGTTGTATAAACTGAGACAATTGATAGAATAACAGGTCTTGTTTTAGCATGCATTTTTCTGAAGGTTATGAAGTCTGAAACTCAGTGTCTGTCATTATTTAGTGACATAATTCCTAAATTATTTGCCAGAAAACCACACATTTTATGAGGAACAAACCAAAAATAAGAAGCAAAAATCTATTCATTCTGTGAAAATCTGGACAGATGAGAGGTATAGTTCAGCTGGGGCTGTCTGAGTTCGCCGCCCTTCCCCCTCACAAAAATCATGGTCGAATGGAGCGTCCCCCCTGCAGTCATTCCAATGAACCATTACTTGGCTATTTCACCCCATTTACCATAAACACTAATGTGCATACTGCTTTATTTCTACGATGATTTGGACTTCATTTGAAAGTTTTATTTTGCATTTTACAGCACAAACACTAAGACATCTGCTAAACAAAGCAATGGAGTCTCACAATGAAAATAGACTTAGCATTAAAACTTCTCTGCCCTTGAAACGCATTGAAACCCACATTCAAAGAAAATACCTTTTGCCAGTGGCAGATAAAGACTAACTTTAGGCGGTTTTCAAATCATAGGCCCTTTGCACACGAAACATACACATGGTCTTTGATACATCTTCCTGATTGTATTAAATTATATTCCTTGTGCAATATTGTACAGTTGTTAGAGGGCGTTTTAAATTTGTTTTGAACATTTTTCCAATAAACAATGAAACAAAATGCATGCACCAATAATGACAAAATTATCCAATTCAGAACATTTTTCCAGTAAACAATGAAACAAAATGCATGCACCAATAACGACAAAAAGTACAGTTTTGTACCTACCATAAATGTAGATGTTCGAGTGTTCACACTGCTGCAGTCATTATACTTGGGTTATCCTGCCGTCAGGCGGTCCCGCAGTCGGCCAGAGTTCCAAAGTCTTGGTCCGGCGTCGGTTGCTGTCGCTTCTTCCCTGACGTCAGTGCTCCAGGGGTATATAAGATGCATCCGACGCCATTTTCTTCAGTTTTTCTTGCCCCAGATGTCAGGTGCCCCCAAGTAGGTAGGCAATACATATTGCTAATGAAAAATATACATATAAAATAAAAACAATACCTTCAGTTACAAGCAAATACACCACAAAGGTTGTATAGGATAGAAAGGTATAGATAAGTCCAGCTAGTTCAGAGGGGATGGAGGGAGGGTAACCTGGACTGCAGCAGTGTGAACACTCGAACATCGACATTTATGGTAGGTACAAAACTGTACTATGTTCATCGTGTTACACGGCGGCAGTCATTACACTTGGGTAGAATCCCAAAGCTAAGGTTGGGTGGTTGGTCTATAAAGAGTTAGGATTGGCTATGAGGCCCTGCAGAACTGCAGTGGCAAATCCTGCTCTGGATTTAGAGTAAATAGGTAGGTGGTAATGCTTGGTAAAGGTGTGCACTGAACTCCAAGTTGCAGCCTCCAAAATTTCCTTGGTAGGTACTCCTCTGAGAAAGGCTGTTGAAGTGGCTGTTGCCCTGGTGGAATGTGGCCTAATGTTATTTGGGACTGATTTCCCATGCTGTGTGTAGCAGTAACGAATACAGTGTCCTATCCATTTGGATATAGTCTGCTTTGAGATAGCCTTGCCCTGTGATCCTGCAGCATATGCTACAAACAGTTGCTCAGTTTTCCTGAAAGCTTTTGTTTTGTCCAAGTAGAAGCGTAGCTGCCTGTGTATGTCCAAAGAATGGAGAAGTTTCTCCCCTTTATTCTGGGGGTTTGGATAGAAAGTTGGCAAATGGATGGTTTGGTTAAGAGCCACACTAGATACCACCTTTGGCATTAAGGTAGAATTTGTCCTTAAAGAAACCCTGTCCTGATGAAAAATTATAAAAGGTTCCACTGCCATTAATGCCTGTAGCTCTGAGACTCTTCATGCTGAAGTTACTGCCAGGAGCAGAGCTGTTTTCCATGGTAAAAATTTTAAATCGGCTGTACTGGCTAGCTCAAAAGGTGGCAGGGTCAGTTTTTCCAAAACAAAATTGAGGTCCCAAGTTGGTGTTGGTGCTCTCCGGGGTGGTCTTATGTTTTTAGCCCCTCTGAGATACTGCTTTAGCAAGGGATGAGAGAATAAAGGAGGATCCATGTTGTAATGTGCTGAAATGGCAGAGGTGTGGATCTTAATTGATGAGAGGGATAGGCCTCTGTCCAGCATCTCAGTTAAGTATTGTAAAATCTGAGGGATGTTTGGAACAAGGCTTTGAGCCTGGTTCCAGGCGCAGAATCTCTTCCATTTTTCTGAGTAAGCTTTCCTGGTGCTAGGCCTCCTGGCCTCCAAAATGACATCCATAACAGCTTTAGAGAGTGGTGTTGCCCGTTTGACTACTGAATCTGCCATGTAGCTAGGTTTAGAGTTTTGAGCTGCCTGTGCAGGATCTGATTGTTTTGTTGAGTCAGAAGGTGTGGAATTTGAGGCAAAATCCATGGTGGGCCTTGAGCTAAGTTCCTTAAGATAGGGTACCAGTGCTGGCGTGGCCAGTCTGGAGAAATCAGGATAATTTGTGTTTTTTCTTGTCTGGCTTTTAGGAGTACCTTTGAAAGGAGAGGCAGTGGTGGAAAGGCATAAACTTTTAGGTTTTTCCAGCTGAACAGAAGAGCATCCACTTTCCATGCTTGTTTGTGATAAGTCCTTGTGCAGAATTTTTGTAGTTGGCAATTCAGTGGGGAGGCAAAAAGATCTATGTCTGGGCATCCCTATTTTTGTGTTACCATGCTGAAGATTTGTGGATTCAATTTCCATTCGTGAGGGTCCATGATATTTCTGCTTAGGTCATCTGCCAGAGTATTTTTCTTTCCTGGCAGGAATTGTGCTTGCAGGTGTACTTGATACGTTAGAGCTGTGTTCCACAAGGTCATGGCTTGCCTGCATAGGGGATAAGAATGAGTGCCCCCTTGCTTGTTTATGTACCACATTACTGTGGTGTTGTCTGTCTTTAATAATAATTCTCCTGGATGCAGAAGGTCCTTGAAAGCTGTTCGGGCATTTTGAACAGCCAACATCTCTTTTTGATTGATGTGAAGATGCATCTGGTCTGTGGTAAACTTGCCCTGAATGCATTTTCCTGCCATGTGTGCTCCCAGGTGTAATCCGAGGCATCTGTTGTTAGAGTCTGCCTGGCTGTGGGTAGGGTAAAAGGATGACCCTTGTTTAGGTGACATGCCTGTGCCCACCATTGAAACTCCTGTTGTAGGCAGGGTATCATTGGTATAACTGCTTCTAAACTGTGAGAGTGTTGAGTCCAAACACTTTTTAGGTACCACTGTAATTTCCTCATATGCAGTCTGGCATATGGTATTAGTAGTATGCAGGATGCCATGAATCCCAGGGCCTGCAGAATTTTTCTTGCAGGGAGATGGGACTTTTTGCCAGTAATTGAAAATATTGAGTTAGTTGAACTTGTTTGTCTGGCATGAGGTAAGCTATCTGGGCCGTTGTTATTTAAGCTGGCACCCAGGAATATAATTTGTTGTGAGGGCACTAGTTTTGACTTCTTTTCGTTTACTGTGTACCCTAGAGAAATTGGCAACCTTTTTACAAATGCCAGATGCTGTAGAAGAATGTCCTTTGTCTCTGCTTGAATGAGGCAGTCATCCAGGTATGGATATATTTGAATTCCTTTTTGTCTGCAAAATGCAATTACTGGTGCCAGGCACTTTGTGAAGACCCTGGGTGCAGTAGATAAGCCAAAGGGCAGTGCAGAGAATTGGTAGTGCATTGTACCAGCTTTGAATCTGAGGTATCTTCTGCAATTATGTCTGATAGGGACATGCAGGTATGCCTCTTTGAGGTCCAGAGTAACAAGCCAAGCCTTCTTGCCCAGCATGGGTAGAAGCTGCTGTAATGTCAACATTTTGAATTTTGTAATATCCAGGTAATTATTTAGAATTGAAAGGTCTAGTATGGGCCTCCAGACCTTGTCCTTTCTGGGGACCAGGAAAAGTCTTGAGTAAAATCCTTGTCCTTGTTCCTGTTGTGGTACTTTTTGAATAGCTCTCATGTCCATGAGGGCTGAAATGTGTTTTTGTGCCTCTGCCCATTGATTTTGTGGCAGGTCTGGCCTTCCTTTTAGCCTTGGTAAAGTATGAAAGTGGAACCTGTAACCTTGAGACACAATATTCAGAACCCATTTGTCTTGGGTGATTGTTTGCCAGTTTTGAGAAAAAAGTGCTAGTTTTCCCCCTAAGGGGGCTTCCAAAAGGGAAGTGCTTGGCGTACGAAGGGGAAAGTCATTGGGACTGTTTCCTGTAAGGTTGAGACTTGTCCTCACCTCCTTTTGGGGTTGAGGTGCCCCACTGTCGTCGTCTCTTTGAGCCTTGGGATTGAGATCTGCCTCTTGGGTGTCTGTATCTGCCTCTCTGTGGCCTGTCTGACACTGGAAAGGACCAATTCTTTGTTGGCAAATTTCTGCTAAATCGAGGTGGCTGTACCTGTAAGAAATCCTTGACTGTTTGCATAGATTTAGCTTTATCCTCCATTTTCTTTAACACCTCTTCTGCCTTAACACCAAACAAGGTATCATGCTGTAAAGAAGCATCCAATAATTTTGCCTTAACATGATCAGGTAAACTCTGTTCTTTTAACCAAGCATGTCTTCGAATCACAGAACCTGTAACTGCGGCTCTGCAAGAGGCCTCTAAAGAATCAAAACCACATTGTATGTTTTCCCACCTGTTCAACTGCATGCAATAAATCCTGCATTTCTTTACAATCAGGAGCTTCTGAGCTTGCAAACATTTTCTGTTTTAACTGAGCCATTAAATATTGTTGGTACTTAAGCATGTGAAACTGACAATTTAAAGCCCTTACTGCTAAAGTTGCAGAAGTGTATGCTTTCTTTCCCCATCTATCCAAAGCTCTGGAATCTCTGTCAGCAGGTACTGGATTTTTTGCAATGGAAGCCTTAACCCCTTTTGGACCCTGAGAAATAGTTTCTGGATCAGCAGAAGGGTTTTTATAAAGAAACTTGTGAGAGTCAGGGACTCTATAATACCTATCTGGCTTGGCTGGTGCAGGGGGCAAAGAATCAGGAGATAAGCTGGATTCAGAGAACACATCATCCACAATATCTAGCACAGGCGGAATAGCCAGAGGCCTGTGCTGAGGCAATAAAAGGAAATCCCTGAGCCTTTTCTTGGATTCCGAGTAATCCTGACTTTCCCAATGGAAATGCTCCCTCATGGTATGTAAAGTTTCCCCAAAAGAGTAATCCTCAGGAGGAGAGGCTGAAGGGATAGATTCTTCAGCATTAGAGTCCTCATAGGGGGGTAGAGAGTATCCCTGGTCTGAACAGGAATCAGAGGAAATGGAAACCTGATTAGAGGAATCATAGTCTGTATCCTGCCTAGGCCTTTTCTCAGGAGGGGGATGGGAACCCCCGATTAGAGTAATGAGGTCTTCGGCCATTTTAAGCATCTGTTTCTTAGGCATGGAGGTCTGTCCAGGAGAATGCTGTACTTGTTTCTTTGTCTTTAACGGTACTTTTGTCTTGGCTGTTGTTTTAATGGTAAGTTGTGAAGGTCTGAAAACACCCTCAGAAGCCGATGCCTGCTCAGCGGCTCCAGACCCATCTGAGGGATTAGTTTCCGTAGGCCAAATACTTTGAGTTTCCAGAGGCCTAGTTGTCTCCATGTGGGAGTCGGAGGCGGCCTGTGGCTCTGAGGCAGCGGGTGTCAAGGGCTGCGAAAGCGCCTCACTGAGAACAGGTGACTGGCCTAGAAGAGGTTTCGTCGTCGGTTTTGGACCTCGGATGCCTGTCTTCATCCTTGTCCTTGCATTTTTTTCGGTACTGCGGTCGTCGTTTGATCAGACGGCATATAGTACATTCATAGCTTAGTACTAAGCTAACTGCCCTTGCGAGCCATTTTAAGCTTAGCCAATTATCCCTTGTGAGACTCAAACCCTGCACCTTGTGTTTGTAAGGCAAACACCTTAGCCATTAAGCCACCTTAGTATAATTGAACCTTTGGCCAAAGTAGTGCAAAGCAAAATCAAAACGTCTTTTTATAGTGCGTTTGTTAAATCTAGCACAAAACCGACAACTAGTGACGTCGTGATCAGGGCCTAGGCATGGAATACAGTAAGAGTGGAAGTCCTTATGAGGTATTTGCTTCCCACAAGAAATACAATTATTAACTTTTTCTGACATCGGTCTGAGGCAAGAAAAATGTTTCCCCAACGGGGTACTTTAGCTTTATTGAAGACTTCGGATCTGAAATTCAACTTCGAAAATCTCAGAAGTCGGCCGACCGGCACTTGCGAACTGCTTCTGCTTCGGGCACCGCGCGGCAAGAAAGACTGAAGAAAATGACATCAGATGCATCTTATATACCCCTGGCACACTGACGTCAGGGAAGAAGCAACAGCAACCGAAGCCGGACGAAGACTTTGGAACTCTGGCCGACTGCGGGACCGCCTGACGGCAGGATAACCGAAGTGTAATGACTGCAGCAGTGTAACACGATGAACATCTGCCCAATTCAGAACATTTCTATCATAAAAGTCTACTCAAACTTCTACAGTCCACCAGTATCAGTAAATATGCACAATCTTTGAAGAAGTAAAAGTCATCTAAATAATTCCACATTAAAGAAATCTGTAACTAATGAAGAGGTTGCTGCTAGCAACCAACTTTATATTTCATTGTTTCATCTACAAATAAAGTGCCTGTTGCCCTTAAGGAATAAACTGCCTACGTTGCATTAAAAAAATGATAAGCTAGTAATACTGCAACAGGGAATGGATGGCGAACTAATAACAGGTTCAAAGTTACTAGGTATCTTCACCAAAAAGGACTGCAGCATCCACCCCCTTTACAATACAGTACAGTACAGTATCAGCAACACATCTACCTACTGTGGGAGTAGAACCCACAGCCTTCTGCATCAAAAGAAAGTACACTACCTATTGTGCTATTAAAAGTGCAAGCAGACACGGCATAAGCAGCACTAAACTTTTGTTCCCCTGCAGCTCTCAGCTTCTTGTAAAATCTACTTGACACTCAGCTGCATCTCTGAACTTTGCAGCACAAGAAATCTGGAAAAATCCAAAATTTAGGGGGGGGGGCAAAAGACCAAAAACCAGGGACACATTTTAAACATTGCTTGTATAATGTTGGAAAGTTGTTAGAATAAAATGCTGTGTTACCACTACACATTTCACTGCCAAGTATTGAACCTAGGACCCTGTGCAAAACAGTCAGAGCAACATGCCACTATGCCAAATCATCTGTTTTATGAAAGAAAGAAAAACTGAAACTTAAATGGCTGCCATTTAGTGAATTCAGTTCTCACCATAGCTGTCAACATCTTAGCACAAAACACCTTAACAAAGCCAATAATGGGGGAATACAGCCCCCAAACATATTCAGTGAGTTCAGTTATCACCATAGCTCTCAACCTTGGCACAAAAAACCTGGACGAAGCCAATAATGGGGAAATACAATACAAAATAGGGACAAATCTCCATTGAGGACAGCAGAGCAAACCCACACAGAGGGAGGCCATGCAGACTCCACACAGAAGGCACCCCAGCCAAGAATCAAAGCAGGCAACCTGTAGCTGTCAGGCAACAATGCTACCACTGCACTACTGGCTGTGTTAAGCAACAAAAATACAGAAACCACAGATTTTATGAGGAACAGAACATAACAAATATGAGGCAAAAATCTGCAAATGTTTTACAAATGGTGATGGGTAGGGAATTCAGGCTTTTGCCACTTGGTACCCAAGGTACAGGGTTCAAGCCTTATTCTCTACCCACAATGTAGCAACTGGGGTATTTCACACACACACACACACACACACACACACACACACACACACACACACACACACACACACACACACACACACACACTACCTTCCTCCAGCGGATCCGATCCTCCATGGCAGCTATTAAGTCCACCGTAGCAGCCTGAATCTGTCCCTGCAAGCAGCCCAATCCTCCATAGCAGCTAGGTCTTCCGTAGCAGCCCGCGCAGGCTGCTCTGGGTTTCCCCGCGAGACGTGGGTAGGCTGGAGCCTCCAGCCTGCGGACAATGCAGTCCAGTGTTCTTCCGGTCATCACTGCACAGAGTCTTGGGCTGGCAGGGCGGAGTTCCCTTCCTTCTCTATCCGGACTGCCTAACAGAGCAGTCTGGGGTGTAGGAACTGAGCACGCATGCGTGCGTGGAGTTCTGGACTGCCTAACACAGCAGTCAGGAACTAAGCATGCATGTATGGAGTTTCTGGGACTCGTGAATTTTTTTTTATTTTCTAAAGTGTGGGACTCGCAATTTATTTATTTTTTTCTTTTTACAGGTGGGGGTGCTGCAGTCCTATAGCATGAACCGCCCCTGGATTTAATGTTATCTGTTCAGGTCTAGGTGGAGTGTACAGATCCCATGAATTCTCATAAAGAGATGTAGAAAGTGTTGAAAGTGTACGAAAAAGAGCTTAAATTTTCAAATTATGAGTTGAAACATGCCAACATTTTGAATCTAAACACTACTGGAGGTGGAATACTAAAAAAGCAGAGACATACATTGTACTTGATTGATGAAATGGTGGTGAAGGTGGCAAAAGAAAACTTGAGCAAAAAAGCTGAGGTGGCAGGGGTAGAGAGTAAGATGGGAAGGTATGAAGATGAAATGGAGGGAAAGGTTGATGGAGAATTGAGGCAAAATTAGGAAAGAAATGAAATAAGTGTGATAAAGAGATAATTAAAGGAAGTATTGGGTAGATGGAGGAGCTTAGGGAAGATAGGTTGGAGGTGGATCAAGGAAGGGCTTACAGTATTAAACTAGGAAGGAAACTGACTTAGGGAAAAGAAGAAATGGTGAGTACAATGGGGAGTGGAAGAAAGCAGTTAAAGCATCAGAATAAAAAGAGGGAAGCATGAAATTCCGGAGAAAGGATAAGAGAAAGGAAGTAAAAAAACAAAGGCATAGCAGAGTGTTTGTGGACTTCTATTTTCACCTACATCATTATGTATGAAAGAAGTACACAGATAAATGAGATGCACTCAGTGAATATGTAAATGGTACATGGTAAAAGAAGGGAAAAGGACATGTCTAGAGAAGATTACAGAAATGAATAATCTGAAGTTTGTATAACATTTGAAAGGCTATAAAACTAGTAGAAGGCTAGTTTTACAGTATTTTTTTCAAAGCTGTGGTTTAGGGATGAGATGGGGTGGTTAAGGAGAGCAATCAAAAGAGAAAGACTGCCTGAATTAATGAGGAAAGAGTTAATGACTGTGTGGAAAGAAGGACAAGCAGACTACAGTCTGATAGCCCTACCTAATGCAATGCAAAGACCTATGTATGGGTGAAAATGACTGGACTAAGTGGGCGATGGGGATGAAGTGAAAGAAGAGCAGTTAGGTTTTAATGAACAAAGGTTATCCTCTGATCAATGGAGAATAGTGAAAAATTATACAAACTGAGCAAAAAGGAAAGATAGATGGAAAGTGGGATGGTGTTATTTGATATATAAAGGCATCTGAACAGTGGTATAGGAACGCAAGTTACGTACTTATCACAATAATAGATTTGCCTGGTCTCTGTCCAGGCAATGGAACATAAGGACAGATCATATTAGTGTCTACTTCTTTTGGTAACGAATCTCATCAGAAGTTTGAGCGCTTCCTCTACTCCATAATAATCTGCCATAAGGGAGATAATTCAGACGGAGTAAAAAAGCCAGCCAAATACTAACCATCCAGAAGACACGTCCACTGTGACTAATAATTAATACTAACATACAGAAGACACATGCACACTGTGACTAATAATTATCAGGGAGCCCTGAGAACAAAAAAAACAGAACTTGGGGTCCTACAGATACCTTGGAAGAAAATTTCTCTTCTTTTTATTGTTGAGGGGGAAAAGTAGGTTGGGTTTTTCCACTGTCTAGACAGAGACCCGACAAATCTATCATTATGAGTACATAACTTACATATTTGATTTGGTCCTGTCCAGATACTGTAACATAAAGACAGAGTCCCTAGCTAACCTTGGGAGACCTAACCTGGCAATCCTTTGAGAGTAACTGCTTCAAAAGGAGGTCCAAGCCCTCAACAGCATATTCAAAATAATGCTTTGCAAAGTGCTGCAATGCTGACCAGGTAGCAGCTGCTGCTTTATCTTCCAAGGAAGTTTGTTGAAATGAGGATCTTTGCTTCTGAAGAACACCAAATAAGAATGCAATCTCAGAAGTCAAGGTCAATGTCAGTGGTGTCTGGCTGACTAAATTTGCAGATGACTGCAAATTAGGAGAGGTCATTGAATCCCACACTGACATAAATGTTCTCCAGGAGGGGCTGACACAAACAAACAACTGGTGTCAGAGCCATGGACTAAAACTAAATGCCAAGAAACGTATCCTTTGGGAAGTCATCCATCCCTAGTAAGTATCATATCAACAGCAACACACCCCTTAGAGACGACCCAGTAGTCAGTGACTTAGGGACTCACATAGATAGTAATTTAGCCTTTGACCATCACGTGCCTACAGTAGTGAGGAAATCATTCTATGTTGCACAACTTATAAACAAAGGTATGGCATCTAAATCCAAGGAAGTCATTGTTCCACTGTATTTAGCATTCATCAGGCCTATTACTGAGTATAACACCCCCTTTGTTATGTACCTAACCAAGTATATCCAACAAAATACAGTTGTGTACACTTACCATAAAATGTAGATGTTCGAGTGTATTCACTGTTGCAGTCCTCACATATGGGTTATCCGGCTCCAGGTAGCCTTCAGTCGGCCCGAATACCAGAGTCCTTGGTATATGATGTCGGCTGCCGCAGGTTGTAAAACTGATGTCAGTACGTCAGGTTTAAAGGGAGGCAGCCAATGCCATTTCCTCAGTTTTTCTTGCCAAAACTGTCATGAGCCCCCAAAAGAAGGCTAACCCAGGAATGGCAGCACCCTGGATACATGTTATACAAAAAATTATCTATAGTCCTTGCCTTAGGAAAGGAGGGTGGGAAACCAGAACTGCAACAGTGAATACACTCGAATATCTACATTTATGTTAAGTGTACACAACTGTACTATGTTCTTCGTGTTTCACTCTTGCAGGCCTCACATATGGGTTGATTCCCAAAGCCCAGGAAAAAGACAAAGGGGGGAGGAAAGATCACAGTTTAAGGGTTGGTGAGGAGGCCATGCAAAACTGCAGAGGCAAAACCAACTCTGGATTTAGAAAACAAAGGTAGATTGTAATGCTTTGTGAAAGTATGGACAGAAGACCAAGTAGCTGCTTCTAGAATGTCCTTAGTAGGCACACCTCTCAGAAAAGCTGCAGAGGTGGAGGCCGCTCTAGAAGAATGGGTCCTAATACCCTGAGGGGGAACCTTCCCATGCTGCAGGTAACAAAAGTGAATACAATTGGCAATCCATTTGGAGATGGTTTGTTTTGAAATAGCTTTACCCTGAGCACCAGGAGCAAAACTAACCAATAACTGTTCAGATTTTTGAAAGGATTTAGTCCTAAGTAAAATCTCAGCTGTCTATGCACATCAAGAGAGTGCAGAATCCTTTCCCCTTTATTTTGGGGATTGTTGAAAAATGTAGGCAGGTGAATAGACTGGTTAAGGGTTAAACTGGAAACTACCTTAGGCATAAAGGAGGGACTGGTTCTCAGAGTAACCTGATCTGAGTGAAAAATAATGAAAGGTTCTACTGCCATTAGGGCTTGCAGCTCAGATACCCTTCTAGCTGAAGTAATAGCTAAAAGGAAAGCAGTCTTCCAGGATAGAAACTTCAAATCTGCAGAGGCAGCTGGTTCAAAGGGAGGCAGAGGAAGTTTTTCCAGGACAAAATTAAGATCCCAAACAGGAGTAGGAGCTCTTCTGGGAGGTCCAAGATTACTAGCTCCCCTCAGGAACTGCTTCATCAAGGGGTGAGAAAAAATGGGTTGTTCAAAAGAACAATGAGCTGAAATTGCTGAAGCATGAATTTTGATTGAAGAAAAGGAAAGTCCGCCATTAAGCAAGCCTGCCAGGTAGTCAAGAATGAGAGAAAGAGAAGGATGAGATGAGTCTTCTCCTTTAGCTAGCATCCAAGAGCAAAATCTCTTCCATTTATCTGCATAGGATTTTCTTGTGCTAGGCCTCCTGACCTCATGAAGAACTTCAACCACCTGTTGGGAAATATTTAAGGTATTAGCCAGGCAGTTAAATGCAGAGTTTGAAGATGAGGATGAAGGAACTTTCCCCCTTCCTGAACCAACAGATCTGGTACCAGGGGAAGATACCAAGGCTGAGCCTGGGAAAGGCTGCAAAGGAGGGGATACCAATGCTGCCTGGGCCAATCTGGAGCTATCAGAATAGCCTTTGGTTTTTCATCTCTTATCTTTAGCAGCACTCTGGGAAGAAGAGGTAGAGGAGGGAATGCACAAACTGAGAGATGTGTCCATGGGAAGGACAAAGCATCCACCCTCCAAGCTTTGTTGTGAAACTCCCTGGTGTAGAAGGTTGGAAGGAGATGACTGGTGTGAGAGGAGAAAAGATCCACTAGTGGGGTGTCCCAGTGATAAGTGATGTGCTGGAAAATGCTCCTGTTCAGTTGCTACTCGTGAGGATCCAGAACATGTCTGCTGAAATAATCCGCCAGTGAGTTCAGCCTCCCTGGAAGATACTGAGCTATTAGATGTAAGCCCATGGATGCTGCTATGGACCACAGTCTCATGCTTTGTCTGCATAAGGGGTACGAGTGAATCCCCCCTTGCTTGTTGATGTACCACATGGCTGTGGTATTGTCTTTCCTGATCAACAGAGTCCCAAGGTAGAGTAGGTCCTTGAAAGCTAGCAAGGTCTGCTGCACTGCCATCAATTCTTTTAAGTTTATGTGCAGATGAATCTGCTGTGTGCTCCAAGTCCCCTGTATACCCCTGCCCTCCAGATGAGCCCCACATGCAACATCTGAGGCGTCTGTGGTGACAGTCTGGCTGGTAGGCGGTGGGCGGAAAGGCAGACCCTTGTTCTGAGAACAGGCTGTTGCCCACCAGCGGAACTCCATTTGTAGACAGGGAATCAGGGGAAGAATCAAGTCTAAGTCCTGTGTGTGTTGACACCAAAGATTCTTGAGGTACCATAGAAGTTTTCTCATAAGCAGCCTTGCATATAGGATCATCAAAATACATGACGCCATGAACCCTAGTGCTTACAGGAATTGCCTTGCACAGAGCTGGGTCATGCATGCCAAGTTCATGAAGTAAGCGGAAAGATCTTCTTGCTTCTGTTGAGGGAGGAATACCATCTGGGTGGCTGTATTCAGACTCGCTCCCAGGAAAACCATCTCCCTTGAAGGAACCAACTTTGACTTCTTTTTGTTGAGAGTGTAACCCAAAGAGGTGAGAATGTTCTTCAAGAAATCCAAATCCTTTTCCAGTTGTTCTGGGGAGTTTGCTTGAATGAGACAATCGTCCAGGTAAGGATAAATTTGAATGTTTTTCTGCCTGCAAAAAGCAATGGCTGGAGCCAGGCACTTCGTAAAATCTCTGGGAGCAGTAGATAAGCCAAAGGGCAATGCAGAGAATTGAAAGTGTTGCTCCTCAGCCCTGAAGCGAAGGAACTGCCTGCAACTTTCCCTTATTGGGATGCGCAGATAAGCCTCCTTGAGATTCAAAGTTACCAGCCATGAATCCTTGCCCAGCATTGTTAGTAATTGTTGAAGGGTAAGCATCTTGAATTTGGGAATCACCAGAAAAGTGTTTAGAATGGACAGATCCAGAATAGGGCGCCAGGTGCGCCCTTTCTTGGGTACCAGAAAAAGCCTTGAATAAAAACCTAGGCCTGCCTGATTTTCAGGAACTGGCTCTATAGCCCCCATAGCCAGTAGAGAAGAAATCTGAGTTTGTACCTCTGCCCTGAGAGTTCTGGGTATGTCTGGGTATCCTTGTAAAACAGGGAAGGTGTGAAAGTAAAACTTGTAACCTTGATTTACTATATTGAGCACCCATTTGTCATCTGTGATGGTAGACCATACCTCTGCAAAACCTGGCCAACCTTTCCCCCAAAGGAAACCCAGGGTCCACAGAGGTAGGCACAAGAAGGCCGGAGTCATTGAGAATGTTTGCTTTGGGAAGTTGGCTTAGAACTCCCCGATTTAGCTGAAGAAGAATGCCATTGTTTAGCCCTTTGAGGGGCAGAAGTCTGCCCTCTGGGAGATCTGAAACCCCTAGGCCTAAAGCGACCCTGTTTGCTAGGATCAGGAAAAGACCAATTCCTGAAAGGATAATGCCTACTAAACTGAGGAGGGCTGAACCTGAAGGAAATCTTTTACAGCTTGCATAGATTTTGCCTTATCCTCCAACTTCTTTAATACCTCCTCAGTCTTATTACCAAAAAGATTGTCTTTGTACAAAGGAACATCCAGCAATTTAGATTTAACTGGTATGGAAAGAGGCTGCTCCCTGAGCCAAGCATGCCTTCTAATTACGGAACCAGTGGCTGCTGCTCTGCAGGAAGCCTCCAAAGTGTCAAAACCACAATCAAGTGAATGCTTATTAACTAAAGTGGCAGAATTCAATAAGTCTTGTAAATCTTTGTTCTCCGTCATGGAAGGAATATCCCCAAGTTTAGCCTTAAAAGCCTCCAAAGTATGCTGCTGATACTTAAGCATGTGAAAAAGACAATTCATGGATCTAATGGCAAGAGTTGCAGAGGTATAGACTTTTTTACCCCACCCGTCCAAGGCCCTAGATTCCTTATCAGAAGGCACAGGGTTTTTAGCAATAGTAGCCTTAACACCCCTGGGGCCTTGAGAAATAATTTATGGATCAGCAGTAGGGTTTTTAAAAAGGAATTGATGAGATTCAGTAACCCTGTAACACCTATCTGGTTTTCTGGGGGCAGGAGGAACAGAATTAGGAGTTAAAGAATTTTCCATGAAAACATCATCCACAACTTCCAAAACTGGAGGTTTAGCCAGAGACTTATGCTGTGGCAAATCTAGAAATTCCCTGATTATTTCTTAGACTGTGGAAAATCCTGACATTCCCATTTAAAATGCTCCCTAAGAGTATTCAAAGTATCCCCAAAGGAAAATCTTCTGGAGGGGAGGCAGAAGGGACAGAGTCCTCAGCATCAGAATCCTCAAAGCCAGAAAAAAGTTGAGAATTTCCTTCTTCACCAGCAGACATGCTGGAAATCTCAGAATCTGAGACAGGCAAAACATCAGGAGATAACTCCCTAGCCCTCTTGAAGGGGGGGTTATGACAGCCCCTACACAGGGAAAGAAGTTCACTAGCCATCTTTACCAACTGGGACTGAGGTACAGGAGGGGAGGCCGATGTCTGCTTGTGAGTAGGTTTGCGGCTGGAACGTTTACTAGCAATCCAGATGGACTCCGGAGGCCTAGCAACTGCAGAAGTCTGAATTAAGGTAGTCGGTCTGGTTCTGGTCTCATGTCAAAAAGAAGAGGTGTCAGAAGCCAGTGCCTGCAAAGTGGCTCTGGACCCATCTGAGGCGGAAACAGGCAGAGGGTCTGAAGATGAAATAGCAGCCTGAGACATGGAGGACTCTGTAAAGGTCTAGGCAGAGGCTTGCGGCTGAAAATCTGCAGACTGCAGGGGCTGCAAAAGCACCTCACTTACTACTGCTGTGCTGATGACCAATTTCACTGGTGTGTCATCAGTAGATTTAACCCTAGGCCTGTCACCATCCTTGTCTTTGCGTTTCCTAGATATATCTGAAGTCGGGAGACCAGAAGACGCCATACCGATGAACTTAGGCCAGACTCTGAAATGCTTTTACAAAATCTTAGCTCTACAGCGTATGGTAAGCGGGTTAAAGGAAGCACAGGGATCGCAGTTAGGGATGTCGTGCTCAAGGCCCAAACAAGTTATACAATAGGAATGGAAATCACGGTGCGGAATCTGTTTTCCACAGGCAAGACAGTTATTAACTTTATCTGACATTTGTTAAAGCAAGAAAAGAGGATCCCCAATGGGGTACTTATCTGAAGGCATCTTCAACTTGGTAGTCGGAAAGCGAAACTAAGGTAAATGGCCGACCGGCACTAGTGCGAATTGCATCTGCTTCGGGCTCCGCGGCAAGGAAGACTGGGGAAATGGCGTCGGCTGCCTCCCTTTATATCTGACGTACTGACATCAGTTTTACAACCGGCAGCCAACGTCATATACCAAGGACTCTGGTATTCGGGCTGACTGAGGGCTACCGGGAGCCGGATAACCCATATGTGAGGACGGGAACAATGAAACACGAAGAACGTCTGGAATGTCCACAGAGGTTCCTCACTAAAAGAATACAGGGCATAAGTAAAATGTCCTATGCAGACCACCTCAAGGCCCTATCCCTGTATTCTGTCTCATACAGGCTTTTGAGGGGAGATCTATGTCTGGCATACAGGGTATTGGCAGACCTCACTCTAATGGACCTCCTGCATATCTACAAAACAAGCAGCACCAGAATTACCCATTCTAAAGACTTAAAATCTTGCCTGTGATATAAACAGGACCTACTGGAAAGATAGGTATGTATCCCAGAGACTACCCTATCTATGGAACAGGCTCCCATCCATGTGAAGCAGAGTTCCTCCCTAACCCAGTTCAAGTGCAACTTGGACAACTGGATGGAGAACCAGAAATTCATCCCTGGTTTGGCACCTATGTCTCTAACTATTTACAGGTTACCGGTGTCCATTAATCTCTGCGGCCCCTGCTTACACTTATCAAGGGTATCAGAACTTGTCAGAGATTTGGGGTTTGGATGCAGGGCTAGACTTAAAGAGGTCCTTGTGGTTGTTAGCCTAGTTAACACCTATGAACCTAATCACATAACCACTTTGCTATTATAAGTTTAGATAACCTTTTTATAATTCTTTTTTGAGGAAAAGGAAAAAAAAAACAGCTGTTTGGCATGTCAAAACTCCTTTTAATGATTCATATAAAAACAAAACAAAATTGTCTACATGCATTCAGACAAGGTAACCTATATTCTCTTATTAGCATACCTAGGGAAGAATACTAGCAGATTAACAGAGTGGGTCAAGCTGGCCTGCAACACTATTTTAGGCACACGATAATTCTGAGTATAACCTTGTCCAGATGGAGGATCAAGTATGGATATTAAGAGGACAATGCACAAATTTCTTACACTGTTCTTGAAAAGGTAATACCTACAATAAGGGTGTTTTCCATGTTTATAATTTAAAATCAACATAATAATATGGTTCAAAGGGAGGCTTCATTAGTTTTTCCAAAACAAAACTTAAATCCCAGGATAGAACTGGTCTGGTTAAATGGGGAGGGGGGGGGGGTCTTGAGGGAAATACTCCTTTCAAATATGTCTCTCCCTTTTTTGATTTCTCCAAGTCTTTTGGGTTTCTAATACCATGACGGGAATGGACTCCATTCCTAAGTCAGAGTACGATTAAAGTTCATGAAATTAGTATTATTTCACTCAGCCAAAAGTGCTCTTCACAGTACCCGCAATGTGCCCAGCAATGACTCCTCCTGCAATTCATACGGTGTTAAATGAATTGGTAACATATCTAAATATGATTGTAAATTCTTTTTTATAAGACCAGTTGCTCCTACTACTATTGGAACTGTCTGGGTATCTTTCTTCCACATGGCTCTCGTTTCTGCCTGCAGATCAAGGTATTTTATGACTTTGTGTCTCTCTGTACGCAAGACACTATAGTCACTAGGTGTAGCAATTTCAGTGATCAATGCTACTTTTGTCTTCTTTTCTTGGATCACTACGTCAGGTTTTCTAGCATATATCTTTTGGACTGTTGGTATTGAGTGATCCCATGTGATGTAAACTTCATCATTTTCTATGATTCTCTGTGGCTCATGTTTCCAATGTTTTTCAGCCACTTTGATACCATAATGTTTGCACAATCTCCAGTGTAACAATCTTGCCACATTATTATGCCTTTCAGTATACAGTCCCTCTGCCATTAGTGCATCGCAACCAGCAATAAGGTGTGTAACTGTTTCCAACTCGGTTCCACAAAACCTACACATGTCCATTTCTCCCACATGTTCAATGGACTTAGTAAACCAGCGTGTACGCAGCCCACTATCGTGGGCTGCCAATATTAACCTTTCATTTCTTGATGTAAATTCACCTCTCCTTAACCATTCCTGCATTCGTTCTTGATCAACATGAGGCTCTTCCAGAAGTTTTTTTATACTTGCAACTATATTTATGTTTTTTCCGCATTTCTTGCCTTCTCATCTGATCCTTCACCTTGTATTCTTTCTTTTCCTTTTTAGCACATTCAGTTGCTGCCTGTTTTTTATCCACTTCTGGTTTTATTTCCATTCCTGCTCAACGTCGATATGCTTCTGCTAAATTAAGCAGAGATGTCATCTTAGATTTATTCTCCTCATGTTTCAAAACTTTCACCACATTTGGATCTTGTGAGGTCAGTAGATATGTGTGGAGTCCCACAATTGCAGATCTATACATGTAATCAATTTCAAGGAGGCCCATCCCTCCTTCAGAACGGGGGATATATAACCTTGGTTTACACTGATTTTTATAAATCATTTGGTGAGCATGAAGCATCCTTCTTGTTTTGATATCCAATCTATCCAACACTTTTTGGGGCTAGTCAATCACTCCAAAACTATAAGTTAGGACAGGAAGAGCAAACTGATTTATAGCTTGGATCTTGTTCCTAGGTGTCAATGCTGTTTTCAGGATTAATTTAAGTCTTCTAAAGTCCTGTGTGAAGCAAGAGATGATTATGGAAACCCAGAATGAATGGATGAAATAGCCACCACATGCCTTAATCACAGAATGATTGGCTCCCCTCCGAAAAATGTGAGTTAGTAAGGTAAGAATTTGGGAAAGAGAAGCTGATGTAATGTCAAAACATCTATGTGCAGTCCACAATGTGAACTTTTTCTATTTGCCTCTATATATCTGTTGGGTAGATGTTTTTTGACAGGCACATATCAGATTGCCCACCTCTTTGGGAACAGCTTGATCACTGACCATTACTGACAGTGGAGTAAACATGCAGACAGATGAAAGGGATGAATGTCCAGGTAAGGTAACATTACAGTTGTGTACACTTACCATAAATGTAGATGTTTGAGAGTGTATTCACTGTTGCAGTCATCACATTTGGGTTATCCTGTCAGGGGTAGCCCTCAGTTGGCCCGAATACCAGAGGCTTAGTATTTCTGTGTCAGTTGCTGTCGCTCCAGGACTGACATCAGGTTGTCAATGGTATAAAATAAGGCAGCCGAGGGCCATTACATCAGTTTTTCTTGCACTAACTGTCAGGAACCCTCAATAGGGAGCTAGGTTATGGTGGAAGAACACCATAAATAGAAAGTAAATACCAAAAATTTGTTGTAAGGAGAGAGAGAGAGAGAGAGAACGGGGATGGAGGGAGGGAAACCAGGACTGCAACAGTGAATACACTCTAACATCTACATTTATGGTAAGTGTACACAACTGTACTATGTTCTTCGTGTTTCACTGTCGCAGTCATCACATTTGGGTTAATTTCCAAAGCTGGAGAAAAGGGTGGAGGCAGTCAAGAAGAGTGGGGGCTGGCTAGGATGCCCTGCAAGACTGCAGTGGCAAAGCCTGCCCTGGATTTGGAAATATAGGCAGGTAGCAATGCTTGGTGAAGGTATGAACAGATGTCCATGTTGCAGCCTCCAGGATGTCCCTGGTGGGGACCCCTCTGAGAAAAGCTGCAGAGGTGGAGGTTGCTCTGGTGGAATGTGTGCTGACCCCCACAGGGGGTGGTTTCCCATGCTGTTTGTAGCAGAAATGGATGCAGTGTGCTATCCATTTGGAGATTGTTTGTTTGGATATGGCCTTGCCCTCTGCTCCTGCAGAGAAGCTGACTAGCAATTGATCATTTTTTCTAAAAGACTAAGTCTTGTCCAGGTAGAATCTGAGCTGTCTGTGCACATCTAGAGAGTGCAGAATCCTCTCCCCCTTGTTTTGTGGATTAGGAAAAAAGGTGGGCAAATGAATGGATTGGTTGAGAGCGACACTGGACACCACTTTAGGCATGAAGGATGGGTTAGTCCTGAGGGAGACCCTGTCAGCATGGAAAATGATGAAGGGCTCTACAGCCATAATTGCTTGTAGCTCTGATTCTCTTCTAGCTGAAGTGATGGCCAAAAACAAGGCTGTCTTCCAAGAGAGAAATTTTAACTCTGCTGAAGCTGCAGGTTCAAGGGGGGGGCAGGGTGAGTTTTTCCAAAACAAAGTTAAGGTCCCAAGCTGGGGTAGGAGCTCTTCTGGGTGGCCTCAGATTGTTAGCCCCTCTTAGGAACTGTTTGATGAAAGGGTGTGAGAATAGAGGTGGTTCTGTGCTGAAATGTGAATTTTAATAGAAGAGAAGGATAGACCCCTGTGTAGTAGGTCTGCCAGGTAATCCAGGATGAGAGGTAGGGAAGGCTGTGCAGTTCAGGCTCCCTTAGCCTGGATCCAGGTACAAAACCTTTTCCACTTGCCAGCATAAGATTTTCTAGTGCTGGGGCATCTGGCCTCACTTATAACATCTAGAACTTGTTTGCTTAGGCGGTCAGCTTGAGGAGAGGTCAGGGAATAAGCCAGGCTGCCAGGTTGAGGATCTGCAATTGGGGATGCATGAATTCTCCATTCCTCTGGGTCAGGACTGTTGGGATCTGAGGAAGGTGCCATGGTGGCAGGGGTGACAGGCTTCGCAGCAGTGGGTACCAGTGCTGGCGTGGCCAGTCTGGGGCAATCAGGATTGCCCTTGGTTTTTCCTCCCTTATTTTTTTTGAGCAGTACCCTTGAAATGAGTGCTGGAGAGGGAAATGCATAGACCGAGAGGTTTACCCAATGGAAGGACAGAGCATCCACTTTCCATGCCTTGCTGTGAGGTTTCCTGGTGCAGAATTTCCTGAGCTGATTATTGGAGTGGGAGGAAAAGAGGTCGCCCTTCGGGGAACCCCATTTCTAGGTTACAAGGGTGAAGGTTCTGTGATCTAGCTGCCACTCGTGTGGGTTTAGCAGGTCTCTGCTTAAACTGTCTGCCAGAAAGTTTAGAGAGCCTGGCAGGAATTGTGCCCAAAGGTGTAGTTACATGGCTGAGGCCGTGTGCTAAAGGGTCATGGCGAGCCTGCAGAGAGGATAAGAGTGAGTCCATCCCTGCTTGTTGATATACCACATCACTGTGGTGTTGTCTGTTTTGATCAGTAGAGGCCTGAAAGCTGTCAGGGCATGCTGAACAGCTAACATCTGTTTTTGGTTGATGTGAAGATGTATTTGGTTTGGCCTCCATTGGCCCTGAATGCACCTGCCATCCAGGTGAGCACCCCAGGCATAGTCTGATGCATCTGTGGTGGGGGTCTGAGTGGCTTGGGGTTGTGAGAAGAAAAGTCCCTTGTTGTGGTAGCATGCTGCTGCCCACCAAAGAAAATCTTTCCTTAGACAAGGTATTACTGGTATAAGAGTTTCCAGGTCTTGAGAGTGCTGACACCAAAGGTTTTTTAGGTACCACTGTAGTTTCCTCATATGCAGTCTGGCATATGGAATGAGTAGAATCCAAGAGGCCATGAACCCTAGAGCTTGCAGGATTTTTCTTGCAGATAACTGGGTTCTGGTGCCTAGTTGAGAGAAGTAGGCTGTCAGGTTGGCTTATTTTTCTGGAGTAAGGAATGCCATCTGGGATGCTGTTTCCAAGCTTGCCCCCAGGAATACAATTTTTTGTGTGGGGACTAGTTTTGATTTATTTTCCTTGATAGTATACCTCAGGGAGGTCAGTAGGTCCTTTACAAAGGTCAGGTACTATAGCAGCTTTTCCTGACTGTCTCTCTGAATCAGGCAATCATCAGTATGGGTACATTTGAATATTTGTTTGTCTCCAAAAAGCAATGGTGGAAGCCAGACATTTTGTGAAAACTCTGGGAGTAGTAGATAAGCCAAAGGGAAGCACATAGAACTGAAAGTGCATTGATCCTGCCCTGAAATGTAAGTATTTCCTGCATGATTCCCTGATTAGGATGTGTAGGTAGGCCTCTTTTAGGCCTAGGGTGGCTAACCAAGCATCCTTGAAAAGCATAGGTAGAAGCTGCTGGAGGGTGAGCATTTTGAATTTTGGTATCACCAGAAAGGTATTTAGAATTGATAGATTGAGGATGAGGTGCCATGTGCCCTCTTTTCTGGGTACCAGGAACAGTGTGGAGTAGAAACCTTGGCCTCTCTGTTCTGCAGGAACATGCTCTATTGCCCTCATGGAGAGCAGGGAAAAGACTTAGTTTTGGCCTCTGCCCACTGGTTTGGGGGAAGATCTGAGAACCCTTTTTGGGGTTGGCAGAGTGTGGAAATAAAATTTGTATCCCTGGGGCATTATGTTGAGGACCCGGCGGTAGTTGGCAATGGTGGCCCAGTTGCTTGTGTGGAAGGAGAGTTTTCCTCCTAGGGGCACAAGCAGGTAGGCAGAGGGAGGGGGTGGAAGTGAAAAGTCATTGTGAGTTCTTACCATAAGGGGGTGGCTTTGCACTCCCTGTTTTTGAAGAGGAGGAACTCCACTGCTTAGATCTCTGCATTCCCTTGGGGCTGTTGTTTGGGGGTCTTCTTCCCCTGGGTCTGGGCTGTGCTGGCCTGGAGGGGGCAGGAAAGGACCAGTGCTTGAAGGGTCAATGCCTACTGAACCTCGGTGGCCGGACCTGTAAGAAGTCTTTAACTGTCTGCATAAATTTAGCTTTTTCTTCCATCTTTTTTAAGACCTCTTCTGCCTTGGTGCCAAATAAGTTGTCTTTGTTCAAGGGTGCGTCCAATAATTTGCATTTGACATGGTCTGGCAAGGTCTGTTCCTTAAGCCAAGCATGCCTTCTAAGAACAGAACCAGTGACTGCTGCTCTGCAAGATGCTTCTAAGGCGTCAAAACCACATTGTAAGGTGTGCTTAGTTACTTGACTTGCAGAATGCATTAACTCTTGTAACTCTATTTTCTGCACAAGCAGGAAAAGTAGATATTTTTTGTTTGAGGAGTTCCATGGTATGTTGCTGATATTTCAGCATGTGGAACTGACAATTTAATGCTCTAATAGAAGAGTAGCAGAGGTGTATACTTTTTTACCCCATCTGTCTAATGCTCGGGAATCCTTATCTGAGGGGGTGGGATTCTTAGCTGAAGTTGCTTTCACTCCCTTAGGTCCTTGAGAGATGACCTTGGGGTCAGCAGTAGGATTTTTGAAAAGGAATTTGTGAGAGTCAGGGACTCTACAATACCTGTCAGATTTCCTGGGAGCAGGAGGGAGGGTGTCAGGGGTCAGACTGGATTCCATAAAAATGTCATCAACAACATCCAGGACCGGAGGGATGGCCAGAGGTCTATGCTGTGGAAGATCTAAGAATTTCCTGAGTCTCTTTTTTGACTGAGGGTAGTCCTGACATTCCCACTGGAAATGCTCCCTTAAAGTATGTAGGGTTTCCCCACAGGAAAAGTTCTCCGGTGGAGAGGCTGAAGGGATGGATTCCTCTGCATCAGAATCCTCATAAGCAGAGAGGGGTTGCATATCTTCATATTCAGATGCATCAGAGTCATCAGACTCCTGTTCAGATAAAACTACTGGGGAGAAGTCTCTTTTTCTTTTGGAAGGGGTAGCCTGGCTTCCCCTAATAAGCATTATAAGGTCTTCCACCATTTTAAGCATTTGAGACTGAGGCAAGGAAGCAGGAGCCTGAGCTTGGGTCTTCGTTTTTTTGGGTGTGGTTCATACCCTGGGCCTTAGAAACTCGGTTGTTTTTGAAAGAACTGAAAATGCGAAAGAAGTCGTCAGTCTTTGTAGACTATCAGTAGTGTGAAGTACTTCCTCGGAAGCCGGGGCCTGCTCAGCGGCTCCGGACCCATCCAAGGTAGAGACATCCGCAGGATCCTTAGTCAAAGAAAAGTCTTGTGCATTCCGGACTCCAAAAGGGTCTCGGTAGTGGCCTGTGAATTCACAGAAGCCGGCATCAGGGGCTGTGACAGCACCTCACTGAGGATTGGAGAACTGACGACTAGCTTAATAGAAGCATTGTCGGCAGTTTTGAACTTGTGCGGTCTGTCTCAGTGACAGCGGGGGACGTTGTGGTCTGGGCCTAAACAGGTGACGCAGTAAGAATGGAAGTCTCTGTGTGGTATTTGCTTTCCATAGGCGAGACAATTGTTAACTTTTTCTGACATTGGTTAGAGCAAGAAAAAAAGGATCCCCAACGGGGTACTTGCTTTAGAAGACTTCAACTTCAGTTCGGAAATGAAAACGCAGGTAGTGGCCAACCAGCACTCGTGTGAACTGCTTCTGCTTCAGGCTCCTCGGCAAGAAAGACTGATGTAATGACGTCGGCTGCCTGATTTTATACCACTGATGACCTGACGTCAGTCCTGGAGCGACAGCAACCAAAGCACAAATACTAAGCCTCTGGTATTAGGGCCGACTGAGAGCTACCCCTGGCAGGATAACCCAAATGTGATGACTGCAACAGTGAAACACGAAGAACATCTGGATGGATGAAGCAGCAGATTAGGCTGCTTCACTAAGAGAAGGGGTCTTCTCTTTAGATGACGCCACAACAAGGGGAACCACATCTGGTGGGACCAGAAAAAAATATGAGAATATCCTTTGCATGGCATGCCTTAGTTTTCCAGATGACTCTGAGTATGAGAGGAAAGATGTAAAAGAGACCTGGGGCCAGATGTGGGTGAATGCATCTCTTGGGACCTGCCCTTTCAGAGGAATGATACTGAAAAAGTCTATACATTTGGTGTTGAATGGTAAAACAAAGAGATCAGAGCAGGGTCTGTCCCACCTATGAAATATGTTTCATGAGTTGCTCTGCTGTTGAGAAACCATTTGTGAGGAAACAGTATCTGTCTGCTCAACCTATCCACTATCACGTGGGATGCCCTTGCTATGCGAGTTGCTACAAAAAAACGGTATGATTTTAATGCCCCTTCCCATACCATTACGGCCTCTTTGCAATGGGATATGACCTTGTTCCCCTTGTCTGTTTATGTATCATACTGCTGTCATTTTGTCTGAGTGTATAGCAATTACACTGTTAGCGAGCTCATCCTGCAATGTTTACAACATTAGGAGGACCACTCTCATCACCAGTACACTGATGTGTAATTTGGCCACTGTCCGAGTCTATGTGATGTGGGTCATCCTGCTTTGATAAAAAGTCTGCCACTCCTGAGTAGATGCATCCATGGTCACCATGGCATTTAAGGATAGGCAAACAAATAACATACTCACGGAAATGTTTGTGGTTCTCGCAACAATAATAGACTCTTTATGCATGCCTCGGACACCTTGAGTTTGTTTATCATAGATTGAAGACTTTCATCCCATTGTACTCTGACTGTCCACTAAAGAACTGACACATTTAGTTTGATGAATGGAACTGTTTGTATGGACATGGCCATGATTCTCATCACCCTTATTACCACAAAAAAGGGTGTTAATCTGTGTGTGAGACTTTGAACTTCCCAGATTATTGAAACAATCCTTTCTGGGGCAGTTTTGCTCTCTCTCTCTCATCTAGCATGTCTAGCTGGCAGCAAATGACAGACTAGACTGCATCAGTGATTGCTGGGGCTTTGTGCAGTTAACCGTGATCCCCAAGAACAGCCACAGCCAAAGTAAGTGCTGCACTGCCATAACCAGTAGTTCCACAATTGGGGCTGCTATAACTCAGTTGTCATGATAGAGGAAGATCCTAAGAGCTGCATGTGGGTTGCAAATGAGGCCATGCATCTATTGAACAACTGGGGTGGCTGTGGTGAAACCAGATGGCAGAGCTCCAAACTGATAATGACTAGATCCCATCTGGAAGTGCAGGGACTTCCTTGATACTTTTGCTACCCTGATGTGTAGGTATGCATCTTGTAATCTATTCCCCAGCCTACAGACATGGCAGGAGAAAAGTACAGTTTTGTACCTACCATAAATGTAGATGTTTGAGTGCTCATACAGCTGCAGTCATAACAGATGGGTTATCCTGCCGTCAGGCGGGTCCTCGGTTGGCCGAATTCCAAAGTCTAGGTCCGGCGTCGGTTGTCGTCGCTTCCTCCCTGACGTCAGTGCGGCAGGGGTATAAAAGAGGCAGCCAACGCCATTTTCTTCAGTTATTCTTGCCCCAGATGTCAGGTGCCCCCAGAAGGAAGGTAAACATAATGTTATGCAAAAATGCAATGTTGATAAATCAAAAACAGTAGTTGCAAGCAAATACACCATAAAAGAGAACCCCAAAAGGTTATATGAAAAGGGTTTGTCATAAGGCCTGTCCTAAGAGGGGTTGGAGGGAGGGAATGAGCACTCGAACATCTACATTTATGGTAGGTACAAAACTGTACTATGTTCATCGTGCATACAGCTGCAGTCATAACAGATGGGTAGAATCCCAAAGCTAAGTAAGGGTGGTAGGCACTAAGTGGAACTAGGAGGGGCTAGGATGCCCTGCAGGACTGCTGTGGCAAAGCCCGCTCTAGATTTGGAGTATAGTGGGAGGTGATAGTGCTTGGAGAAAGTGTGCACTGAACTCCAGGTGGCTGCTTCCAAAATATCCTTGGTAGGGACCCCCCTGAGGAAGGCTGCAGAGGTAGCTGTGGCTCTGGTGGAGTGGGATCTGATGCATGCAGGCACAGTTTTTCCATGAAATGAGTAACAAAAGCGTATGCAGTGGGCTATCCATTTTGAAATTGTCTGTTTGGAAATAGCCTTTCCTTGAGCACCTGCAGCATAGGACACAAGAGTTGCTCAGATTTCCTGAATGGCTTTGTCCTGTCCAAATAATAACGAAGTTGTCTGTGAATGTCCAAGGAATGCAGTAGTCTTTCCCCTTTGTTTTGTGGATTAGGATAAAAGGTAGGTAAGTGGATAGTCTGATTCAAAGCTACACTGGATACTACCTTTGGCATAAAGGTAGGGTTGGTTCGTAAGGAAACTCTGTCCTGATGGAAAATGATGAATGGTTGCAAAGCCATGAGGGCCTGTAGCTCCGAAACCCTGCGAGCTGAGGTGATAGCCAGAAGAAAGGCTGTTTTCCATGACAAGTACTGTAACTCTGATGAAGAAGCTGGCTCGAAGGGAGGAAGGGTCAGCTTTTCCAATATGAAGTGGAGGTCCCAAGCAGGGACTGGTAGTTTCCTTGGGGGTTTTATATTCTTTGCCCCTCTGTGGAACTGCCTTAAGAGAGGATGAGAGAATAAAGGAGGATCTGTGTTGTATTGTGCAGAAATGGCTGAAGCGTGGATCTTGATGGAGGAGAAGGAAAGTCCATTGTTTAACATCTCAGCTAGGTACTGTAAAATTTGAGGTATATTTATTACCCAAGGATTCTGTCCCTTCTTTTGATTCCAGGCACAAAATTGTTTCCATTTGGCGGAGTAGGCCTTTCTAGTAGAAGGTCTTCTGGCCTCCAATATGACATACTGCACCTCCTTGGAGAGTAGAAACTGTTGGGAAATCAAGGAATTCTCCATGCAGCTAAATTTAGAGTTTTGAGATGGCTGTGAAGAGTTTTGTAGTTGTGCTGGGACAACAGAAGAGGGACTAGCGGTAGGATCCATGGTGGGGAATGTGTCAGGCTCTTCAGGAGCGGATACCAGTGTTGCCTTGGCCAGTCTGGAGCAATGAGAATCATTTTCGGCCTCTCTGCTCTGGCTAATAGAACTTTGGGCAGCAGAGGAAGAGGCGGGAAGGCATAGACTGTCAATGTTGCCCAATTGAAGGAAAGTGCGTCCACTTTCCAGGCCTGTGGATGATAGGTCCTTGAACAAAATTTTTTCAACTGGCAATTTCTGTGGGTAGCAAAGAGATCTATGTCTGGCTGTCCCCATGCCTGAGTTATCTTTGTGAAAATTTGAGGATGCAACTTCCATTCATGTGGATCTGTCATATTTCTGCTTAGGTTGTCTGCCAGTGTGTTTTCCTTCCCTGGCAGGAATTGTGCCTGTAGTTGAATTTTCAATTCCAGTGCTGTGTTCCATAGGGTCATGGCTTGCCTGCACAGGGGGGTAGGAATGAGTTCCCCCTGTTTGTTTATGTACCACATCACTGTGGTGTTGTCTGTTCTTATCAATAGCTGGCCTGGATGCAGTAGGTCTTTGAAGGTCATAATAGCCTTTTGCACGGCTAGCATTTCCTTTTGGTTGATGTGAAGGAGCTTCTCTTTTCGTGCCCATTTTCCCTGAATGCACTGATTTGTCATGTGTGCTCCCCATGTAGTCTGAGGCGTCTGTTGTGATGATTTGAGTTGCTTGAGGTACACAGAAAGGAAGACCTGTGTTTCTTTGGCAAGCTTGAGCCCACCACATAAATTCCTTTTGAAGGCATGGAATGAGTGGTATAATTGCTTCCAAGCTGTGGCTGTGTTGAGACCATAAGTTTTTTAGGTACCATTGAAGTTTCCTCATATGCAGCTTTGCACATGGGATAAGTAGGATGCAAGATGCCATGAATCCCAGAGCCTGCAGGACTTTCCTTGCAGTTAGCCTGGTGTAAGTTGCCATTTTTCTGAAGTATTGAGACAGTTGCCCTTGATTGTCTGGCGTGAGGTAGGCCATCTGGGTGGTTGTATCCAAGTTGGCACCCAGGAAAATTATTTGTTGAGAGGGTATCAGTTTTGATTTCTTTTTGTTGACTGTGTATCCCAGGAAGTTCATCAGTTTTATTACAAATGCCAGGTGCTGCAGTAGTATGTCCTTGCTGTCTGCTTGGATCAGGCAGTCGTCCAGATATGGGTAGATTTGTATCCCTTGTAGTCTGCAGAAGGTGATTACTGATGCCAGGCATTTCGTAAACACTCTGGGTGCAGTAGATAAGCCAAAGGGCAATGCAGAGAATTGGTAATGGGTTGAACCTGCAAGAAATCTGAGGTATCTTCTGCAATCTTGTCTGATAGGGACATGCAGGTATGCCTCCTTGAGGTCCAATGTTACCAGCCAAGACTCCTTGCCCAGCATGGGAAGAAGCTGCTGTAATGTGAGCATCTTGAATTTTGGCACCTGTAGATATGTGTTTAGGATGGATTGGTCTCCAATCTTTGTCTTTCCTTGGTACCAGGAATAGTCTGGAATAAAACCCTTGACCTTGTTCTTTTGCAGGTACCTCTTGAATTGCTTTCATGTCCATGAGAGCTGAAATTTGTTTTTGTGCCTCTGCCCTTTGATTTTGAGGCAGGTTTGGCATGCCTCTCATTTTTGGAAGGGTGTGAAAGTGGAACCTGTAGCCTCTGTCTATAATGTCCAGAATACATTTGTCTTTTGTAACAATATGCCAATTTTTTGAGAATAATGTCAGTTTTCCGCCCAAAGGTGCTGCCATTAAAGCTTTGCTTGGCAGGTGTAGGGGGAAGTCATTATGTCTGTTTTCTGAAAGACTGTGATCTATCTTCTCCACCTCTTGGGGTTAGTGCTTGCCACTGTCTGGCTCTGAAAGATCCTTGAGGTTGCCCTATACCCCTTGGACACCTGTATCTGCCCCTTTGAGGTCTGTCCGTGGCTGGAAAGGACCAATTTTTTGAAGGCCAGTTTCTGCTGAAACGTGGAGGCTGTACCTGCAGGAAATCTTTCACTGTTTGCATTGATTTCGCTTTTTCCTCCTTTTCTTTAGCACCTCCTCTGCTTTAACACCAAACAATACATCTTTTTGAAGAGGTGCATCTAATAATTTAGCTTTGACATGATCTGGTAAGGTTTGCTCTTTGAGCCAAGCATGCCTACGTATAACAGACCCCGTAACAGCAGCTCTACATGAGGTCTCTAAAGCATCAAAACCACACTGCAAGGTATGTTTACCCACTTGCTCTGCACCATGCAACAAATCCTGCAACTCTTTTAAATCTGGTTGTTCTGGTTGTGTCATTTTGCTTTTCAGCTGAGATATCAAAAACTGTTGATACTTTAACATATGGAACTGACAGTTTAATGCCCTCATGGTTAAAGTGGCCGAGGTGTACACCTTTTTCCCCCACCTTTCTAAAGATCTGGAATCTCTCTCTGAAGGTAATGGGTTTTTAGCAGTAGAGGCCTTAATTCCCTTGGGACCCTGTTAAATAGTTTCTGGGTCAGCAGTATGGCTTTTATATAGGAACTGGTGAGAATCAGGAACCCGGTAATGCCAGTCTGGTTTAACAGGAGCTGGAGGCAAAGAATCAGGATTAAGGCTGGTTTCTGTGTACACATCATCCAATATATCTAAAACAGGAGGGATAGCCAGAGGCCTTTGCTGGGGGAACAGAAGAAATTCCCTGAGCCTTTTCTTGGAATCTGAGTAATCTTGGCCTTCCCAGTGAAAGTGTTCCCTCAATGTATGCAGGGTTTCCCCAAAAGAGAAGTTCTCAGGGTGGGAGACCGAGGGAATAGACTCCTCTGCATCAGAGTCTTCGAATGGAGAATAGGCACAATCCTGGTCCTCAGATAGTTCTGAGGTAATAGAAGCTTGATCTGAGGAAGGGTAGTCTTCCTCTAATCTAGGCCTTTTGTCAGAGGGGGGTTGAGAACCCCTGATAAGAGTAATCAAATCCTCAGCCATTTTAAGCATCTGCTTTCTAGGCATGGTGCCTTGAGCGGGTGTCTGAGGAACCTGTTTTTTGGTTTTCATGGCTGTTTTAGATTTAGTGAAGGCTTTAATAGAGAAGGAGGAAGGTCTGAAGACCCCTTGAGAAATGGCAGGCCTGTCTAAATTCTGAGTTTCCCCACCAGGAGTGGCGTCGGTATCTGTAGTAGGAATGGGGGCCGAGGAGCCTGCGACCTCGGGTACTGAAGACACCGGTAATGCATTGTCATCGGTACTCAGGGGCTGCATAGGCGCCTCCCTGAGTACCGGAGAACCGGTAGTCGGCCTTAGCGTGGTATCAGTAGGTGGTGCGGACCTCGTATGCCGGTCCTTATCTTTGCGTTTTTTGCTCAAAACTGGAGTCGGAGTATCAGACGACATAATATAATTACATTTTTTGCCAAAAAAGTGAAGGGCGAACTCCACCCGACGCTTAATAGTGCGTTTGTTGAATCTAGCACAAAAACGGCAGGCCAAGACGTCGTGGTCTGGGCCTAAGCAAGGTATACAGTAAGAGTGGAAATCCTTATGCGGTATTTGCTTCCCACATGAAATACAATTATTAACTTCGTCTGACATCGGTCTGAGGCAAGAAAGGTTTCCTCAACGGGGTACTTAGCTTTCAAGAAGACTTCGGCTGAAATACTTTCGTAAATCTCAGGAGCTGGCCGACCGGCACTTATGAACTGCTTCTGCTTCGGGCACCGCGCAGCAAGAAAGACTGAAGAAAATGGCGTCGGCTGCCTCTTTTATACCCCTGCCGCACTGACATCAGGGAGGAAGTGCCGACAACCGACGCCGGACCTAGACTTTGGAATTCAGCCGACCGAGGACCCGCCTGACGGCAGGATAACCCATCTGTTATGACTGCAGCTGTATGCACGATGAACATCTGCACCATAACCATTCAGAATGACTCCATCATATACTAATTTAATGAACTCAGGTTGAGATCTGGTCTGATGGTCTGTGTTTATTTATTTATTTTTTTTGCCACATTGAAAATCTGGACCCTTCCTGTTCTGATGGAACCTCTTGGATGGCTCTTTTTTGAAAGAGATACTGGACTTACTTTTTAGCTGGATAACTTTGACAGGGTGGCACTGAAGAAGGATGACAAGGCACACTACTGGGCATTATAAAAAGGGAATACAGTAGCCACTAGATGGCATATTCTTTATCCACCTGCCTGTTGTGAGATGGCTAACCACCCACTGAGGTGGAGGGAAAGATGTTTCCTGACTGACTCCAGTGGAGGACAGTCAGACAAATGTTCAAGACACATATTTATTTTATAAAAGACACATATTGTCAGAAACCTTGAAAGGCTCTTCTATAACTCTGATGGCTTAGGGGCAACAGCATAACTGGGATTCTCCTCTCCATTGGGAACTTCAATCATATTGCTTTCTATCCTGGGACTGCTGGGAGCTATGAAAACCATGAGTTTTTGATACCCTTTTGATTCCTTGGATAGGATCTCCGTGTTGATACCCTTTTGATTCCTTTGATAGGATCTCAGAGGTATGGAAAATCTGACCCCAGCAGCTTAAAGTGTTGTGTCATCCTGCTCACACTGCAGCAGTCTTTCTCTCACCTTCTGCCCAAACAAAGAAGAGCTGAGAAAGGCAGCACTAATGGATGTCACCTTGAAGTGATCCACAAATACCATTAGTTGCAAACAGGCCTGTCTCCTCATGGCCAGGCCTGAGCCTGATGCTTGAGCTGTACCATCTGTAGCTTTATGAATCAGAAGCATGGTGATAAAGATAAAGAAGAAATGGTCAACAATTGGGTTTCTAGCTGGGCCCTTAGATCACACACAAGCAGCTGTTTCAAAGTGTCTGCAACTTTTCCATCAGGTTCTCTTTGAGACCTAGACATATGCAAGATCTAGTTCACAGTTCTGATGGAGAATACTCCTGATGCATAAATGCACTTCCCTAGTCTGTGCAACATCCTGGATTCTCAATCTGGTGAATGGATAGACTGAGCATACTCTGGGATGTCCCTTTTGGTGGTAACAGAGACAAATATGGAATCAACAAAAGGACCCTTATTACACTGCTGTCCATCACTGGGGATCCTCAACACTCTATATGGATTCAGGGAAATTGCTTCAGTAGCATCAGGCTCCTTCCACGTTTTGTTGCATATCATATCTACCAACTTGTCAGGGCAGAACTACCCAGGCTGCTGAGACACAGCACTTATAGGCCTCCTGCAAGATTTCTTCTTCGGAGGTAGGATTAATTGGCAAAGATTCGCTCTGTCTTAACATTTCCAGTACCTCACCAAAGTGCTGCCCTCTGTTGAGGATTTGTGGGAACTTCTCCTTCATCAAAATCTATATCTGAGGAGGAAGACTCCAAGCGGAAGACTGTGTGCTTCCTCTTGTACCAACTCTTCCTGGGGGGACTGGAAGGAGAGTCATCTGAACTCTCCTGGGAAGAAGGCACCACAGATATCCACACTGTAGGCCTCAAAGTCCTCTGTCCTTAGGGAGCATGGATGAAGTATGGTAAAAAGTTCATGCCTCGACGGTGTCTTAGGGGCCAGTGTATGTATCCTGTATCTGCGCAGGCAAAGAAACAAGTAGAGTTCTCCCCTATGCCAACATATAGACAGAGACCTCAGGGCCTGAAACACTCAGTACTAAATGAGTGGGTACTGGTGAAGCAAAAGCGGCAAGGAAAACAAATGCAGATGGCATCATACATTCCAGAGTTGAAGCTGTCTCTGAAATTTTAGCACTGAAGGAGCAAATACCAAAGCCGCTGACATCAACCACAGTCCCAAAACCATTGGGTTTGAGCTGAGCATTTTACAGTCTACCTCAAAACCTTTAGCCCTACTGTCCCCCCAACACTGTTACCATGGTCAGCACTAAAACAGCAACAGACAAAGAGGGATGCAGCATTAAGGAAGGAGTACCCTACAATGCCGATGAAGCAGAAACAGTTGCTATCATCAATTCCAACACTACTGGGACCAAAATGGGGGCTGAAGAAGGAATATCAGTGAAGGCTAGTAGGCGTCTTCTTGAGCTGCCCTAGACACATGGGGAGGCTAAGATGATACCATATTGAAGTTGGCATTCACAAAGGCCAACATCATCTGCTACCAATCAAAAGAAGGGCTCCAATGAGACCTGTAGGACTTCAGGGATGGAAAAGAGGCTAGCCATGAGAAGAAAAGCTGTCAGCCCTTTGTCTTGGAGCAGAGTCCATTGTTTCTGAAGACTCATGTAGAGGTGGTGAAGAAGGTCCAAGTCTAGGAAGGGAAACAGTCCTAGCTACCTTGGCTGGGGACAACTTCTCCAACACTGCAACAACAGCCACGTCAAAGTCATCTAACTGGCATTTTCCTTATGTTTCTCAGTTTTGGAAACTTTAGCCCAAGACTTGACAGAGAGTCTTTTAATGTGGGTTCCTCCTCCATTTGCATCAGCTTGGAAGGCAAAATACTTTCATAACTAACTTATTTTTCTTGTCAGAAAGAGTTCTGGAGTTGAAATTTTTACAAATCATGCAGTTACTCTGCAGATGGCACACTCAAACACATCACACAACTTATGCAGGTGTTGTGGGGGATTTTTTGTCCACATTTTTTCATATTCTACTCAAATTCTGAAGTGGATGGAATGGACTTTCATCTTTTTTAGGCCTCTTGCACTTTCCATCAACAATTCCTCCTTATGAAACATGACTCCCTGAAATCCATTCTCAAGAAAAAAGAAGCTTAAGAGAAAAATAATTTTTACATTAAAGAACTATTTATATTATCTATGGCCTGTCAGAACCAAAAGAAACACTTTATGATATTTTCCTTTGATCTCAAAAGAAAAAATAAGGAAGCACTAGGTATATTGCAGACTAAATTACTCTGACTAAATAATTCTCAAGGTTACATGAAGAAGTGTAGAAAGCTTCTAGCAACGTTAACTTTACATGGGAGACTCCTGCACTAACCATAGTTCAAAAGAATAATGGTCCAAGACTGGCACTGGTTTTCATATGGACTTAGGTGTAATTTTTACAATTTCTGACTAAGGATTATAACATATAACCTCAGAAAAACTGAAATGTTATGATTTAATGTTACAGTTACCCTCCACAAAGAATGTCAAAAGGTACAGACAGTGGGTCAGAAATAAGATATTTAGAGGGCAAGCGAAGTCTCATAGTGTGTCATGAGGCTGGTTATCTTCCCTACTTGTTCAGTAAAATACAGTTAATTAAAATGATATTAAGTTAATACATAAGAATTTTGCACATTCATTTAGAGCAACCTTAAAAGTGAAGAATTTGTCAAACAATGGCAGAAAAAAACACGACTTTTACTGAGAACATGATTGTGACGGAAGAACTGTGTAGTGATGGTAACTAGGAGGAGAGGCTGTCAGCACAGAAGTGTTCCACAAATGCTGAAAAATGGTGTTGTATCAAGAACAGCAACCATGGGAAAATATACTGTCGCACATCAGACAGTACATAAGGAATTCAGCTTTTCAACAGAAACTATTAAACAAGGCAACTGATATAAACGGAACTATAAACAGACTTTCCTTGCTGTGTTTGAAGTGTTTCTGACTGACGTAGTGTTCACTTTTACTAATGCCAAAGAAGTAATGGTTATGTTAAAGGAGCTACCAATGTATTGGTTTTGTGAAACGATGGAGACTGTGTAGGAATCTCAAATCTGGGTGACTCTGAGTTGCACTGAGATGACTGAGGAACTGGAGAATCATGAGGAGTTAAATAGAGTTGGGAGCATTCATATTCCCATTTCAGTGTGAAGTATTAAGTGTTGTCCATTTTCATTCTTCCTCAATGTATGGGTACAGGATCCAAATCGGGGCCAGGGCTCAAACCTTCAGCTGAAATGTTCCAAACAGTATGTGAGATCATTCCAGAAGGTAATAAGAAGGTGGAAGGAAGGCGAGGAACTGAGGAAGAATGAAAATGAGCAACACAGATGTATAGTCACAGTGAGTACATAACTTCAATATCTGATGTTTTCCTTTTCATTCCTCCTCAATGTATGGTATAGAGTCCCCAGCTCCATGAATCTTGGGTGGTCCTCATGGAAGGATATTCTGGAGAAATGCTGAACCAAAAGCAGCTCTGCTTCTAGAAGTCAAATCTAGTTTGTAATGAGCAATAATATTATGAACATTAGACCAGGCTGCTGCTGTGCAAATATCATCAATGGAAGTTCTAGACCAGAATGCAGAAGTGGCCATATATCTAGCTGAATATGCCTTAGGAGGCTTTGATAGGGAGAGACATTGCTGAGTATATACAAAGAAAATACAATCAATAATCCATTTGGCTAGGGTAACTTTAGAAACTGGTGATCCCTGTCTGTTCGTGAGAATGAAACAAAGAACTGGTCTGTTTTCCTGAAATCCTTGGTTCTTTGCAAACAGAAACATAGTTGTCTATGTACATCTAAAAGATGTACTTTGTACTCTCCCTTATTTGAAAAATTAAGGAAGAAGACAGGTAGATGAATTGTTTAACTAATATTTGATTCATAGGCTGCATTATGTAGGAAAGATGGATTGGTTCGTACAGCAACTCTGACTTCGTGAAAAACAATATAAGGGGATTTGGATGATATAGCCTGGAGTTCAGAAATATTCCTCACCTTTGGAATAGCTACCAGAGATGCTGTTTTCCAAGACAGAAATTTTAAATCAGTTTTGGCTGAAGGTTCAAAAGGTTGTTGTGTCAAACACTTAAGTACAACTGTCAAATCCCAAGGAGGTGACAGATTTTTCACTGGAGGCCTGAGTAAGAAGGTACCCTTTAGGAAAGCCTTGCACAATTTGGAAGAAGATAAACAAGAATCTTTTTTTCTGAATGAAAATTTAATATGGCTGCTAACTGTATTTTGATTGTGGAAAACCTAGCATCTTCCTGAAAGAGAGAGGCTAAAAACTCCAGAAAATGAAGGAATAGGGGCAGTAAATTGGTCGATTTCATTTTAAGGGTTCAAACTGAGATTTTTTTCCATTTACTCTTGTAAGTCTTCCTAGTAGAAGCTTTCTGGGAAGATAAAAGTATATGATGAATCAGGTGGAAAGGCTGGGCTGTTTAGCTATTAATGGAATTGGAGAAACCATGTGGTTAGTCTGAGGTTTGGAACATTGGGATGTTTCATCCCCAAGGGATGAGAGAGAAGGTGTGGACTGTGATCCAGTAGCCATACAGGATAATGAAGATGAGACAAAAGGAAGGGGATCCACACCTATCAAGGCCAAAAGGGGGCAATGAGAACTGACTGGAGTTCTGTAAGAATTTTGGAATCGGAGGTAATGGAGGATAGGTGTACAGGAGACCAGAGGGCCAAACATGGATAGAGCATTTCTCAGTGACTCCCCCTGAGGGGGAATTAGGGCATAATACCACTGCACTTGTTGTTGTGGGGAGATGCAAATCGATTGTCGCAAGGTTGGCTCCAACAATGGAAAATCTTCTCCTCCACTGACTGATTCAGTGACCATTCGTGAGACATCAGAATGGACCTGCTGAGTTTGTCTGCTAGTACGCTGGATTTCCCTCGAATGTTCATTGCCACTAGAAGGTGGTTGGGAGGAGATCGCCCACTGTCACAAACTCATAGCTTCTCGACAGGGGGGGGGGTAAGATTGCATTCCCCCCTTTATTGATGTACCAGACCACAGACATGTTGTCAGCTTGGATTGCAATACTCCTCATTGGGAGAGCATCATAAAATGCCTGCAACGTTAGTAGGACTGCTCTCATCTCTAGAGCACTGATGTGTGAATTGGTCTCTTGAGGGGACCATGTGCTTTGGACCTTTCTTCTCAAGAAATGCTCCCACCACAGTTAGGACATGTCCCTGATCACAGTGACCATTAAAGGAAACAGAATGAAGAGAGCCAGGTAAATGTCATCCTACTGGATCCACCGACAAAGATGATTTCTGCATACCCACATGAGTTTGACTGGAAAGGATAGAGGATATTGCAGAACAGACCACTGAACAGCTACAGTCCATTGGAGAACACATGTACAGAAATGTGCTAAAGGAATTAAGACTATAACTGCTGCCAGCAAACCTACAGCTTGAAGGATAAGTCTGGCTGGGAGAACAGGATGAACAAGAATTTGCTGAACCTGGAACTTGGCTGTATCTATACGATGAGCAGGCAGAGAAGCAATCTGGCTTACAAGCGGGCACCAATGAACTCTGTACCAGTTGCTGTTTGGATTTGGAGATATTGACTGTAATGCCTAGTGTTTGACAAAGCTGAGCATATAGTCCCTGGACTGTTCTAGGCGATGCCTAGTTGGGGCGGTAAGCAGCCAGTCGTCTAAATATGGAAACACTCAGAATCCTAGCAGTCTCAAGTGAGCTGCTACCACTGCCATACACTTGGTAAACTCCCTGGGGGCTGTGGCGAGACCAAAGGGCAGGGGTCTGAACTGATAGTGGCTGGCTCCCAACCAAGAACGCAGATGTCTTTGGGGAGTCTCTGTTCATCTTGACATGACAGTACTCATCCTGAAGATTGACTGAGCACATCCAATTGTCCTTGTGCAAAAACAGCAGAATGGACTGAACTGTGACCATTTGGAACTTTGATTTCATCACAAATTGGTTCAGGTTGCTTAGATCCGAAATTTGTGTCAGGTCCCCTGTCTTCTTGGCACTAAAAAAACCTTGAGTAAGTTCTGCATACTCTTTGGTCTGGCGGGACCTCCTGGATGACTCTTGTCCAGCAGCTTCTGAATTTCTTGGGCTACAGATTCTCTCTGACTGGGTGGGACATTGGGAAGTTTTCTTCTTCTATTGGATGGGGGAGTCTGAAAAAATCGTATGAAATAACCTCTGAATATTATTTTTAGCACCCAAGAATCTTGTGTTATAACAGCCAAGGCATTTGGGTCCAAGCATAAGAACTCCCCGACTGCCTCCAGAGGGGAGTAGTCTGGCAACTCTTCAGGAGCACTGAAAGGGTCAATCCAGAAAGGAATCCTGAAAATGCTGGTTTTGCAGGCCCCCATTGCTGCGAGGATTGCATCTTCCATTTGCACTCCCCCCTCTACCATTTGCACTCCCCCTTCTACACCTGGAGGAGTTGTTGCTGTGCGAGTCCCAGAAAGAGCCCTGGGATTTCTGGAAATACAGTTTCTTGCCACATCTTTGATTCAGGGTGAAGGATCATTGAGGGGTAGAAAAATGAATCCCTATGGCAGACAGTCTTTCCTTCCTGTTTAGTGCAAGGAAACTGTTTCTTTAACAGAAGGGCCAAACAAGGATGGTCCATCAAAAGGAGCATCGATTAAGGAAGACTTGAAAGGCTCTGCAAAGGTGCATAACCGCATCCAGGAATGTCTCCATATGGCAATGCCTGAACTAGCAGCCCATGAGGTACCCTCTACCGAATGGAATATCAACCTTATGGATGCACTGGAAATGGACAGCAGAAAGGCCAGCTGTAAGGATGATCTTTTATAATCCTGCACAGACATGGACTCCCAAGAAGGATTTGGAGAGCTCCTTGGTTAAATCCCTCTGCAGCCTTGTAAAGTGTGTCAAATAATTCAGGGACCTCAAGGCAAAGGTTGCTTAAGCAAATATGTGCTTTCCAAATCCATCCAATACCCTCGACTCTCTTCTCAGCTAGCTCAGCTAGCTCCTTTTTTGTGGCTGCCATATTCTGCATAAACAGGGACTCCTTTGCTCTAATGGGGTTCTGTGTTTTGATGGAGCCAAAATCTTGTCTAGATGACGGGAGATTGATTCAACAGAATCCAGTTCCTTCCATGCCTGGTAAGAGACTAGGTCAATTAGCTCATCAGCTAGGGGAGTCACCCAAGACATGGATGGGCCAAAACCCAAAGCTTCCAAAAATACTGACTCCTTTGGGGAAGGAATATGAGGACCAACCACCTTTCTGCTTAAGGATTTCCAAAACGTCTCTGAAGAAGATGTCATTAGGTGGTGATCTGGGGGACCCTTTCCCTTCGAAGTCAGTATCCTATATGAGAGACTCCAAAGGGGAATCTATGTGCCTCTTTTTGCACTTCTTCTTATGGGGAATCTCCTCTGTGGGATGCTCCAAGAAGGTGTCTAAAAAGATGGAAAGTTCTTTTAAGGAAACTGTCTGGATGCTAACTGGTACTGGCTGTCCCTGTGAAATAGGTCTGATAGGATCAGAGCTCGGACCTGCTGGGGGAACAGAGGTAGGATCGGGTCCTCTTGGATGAGAGAACACCCTCTCCACTACTTTAGAGGCAGATGGACTGGGAGAAGCTGTGGCTGGCTGCATCAGAGCCAAAATGTCTGAAGCAGATAAGCCCCAACTCTGTTCCAATCCATGTCTCATGGAGGCAGCCAGACCCAAGCTATCTAGTGCCAAGGCTCTGAGGGGCAAGGATGGATCTGACAAGCAGATCCCAGCCCCCTGGATCTGACACAGATGCTCAGGGACTCATCCTAATCCGAGGGGACAGGAGCAGAAACATTCAGGGAAACTGTTGGAGTTGAAGACGTAACTCTCTTTGGCTCTGACACCAATTCGTTCCAGACTCTTGGATCTGAGGGCTCCAAAGCCATGGGATGGCTTGGAGAAAAAGATATTACTATATAGGAAGTAGAAACAAAGCTCACAGATTCAATGGGAGACAGAGCCGGAATAACCCTATCTGAATCTGAGCTCTGAGGAACTTCCTCATCATCCTATCCACTTCGGCTCAGAGAAACTTCTGGAGGACCGAAGGACGTAGCATTGGACTGTGGCCTACAGTGTTCCCTAAGAGTGGTCTGCAGAAAGGGGAATGGAGCAGAGGAAACACTGGATCGATCATGAACTAGGGTGAGCAAGTTCTAGGAGTCTTTGAAATGCCAGAGGTTGAATCCAAGGTTTCTGGATCTGAGAACTGTATCAGAGATTTACTTGATACAATTACTGGATCTGAGGGCTTAGGATCTGAAGTTTTCCTTTTTGGAGCCAAGTAAGTAGGATATGAAGATCTTCAGAGTTTTTGAGAAGGTTCCGAAGTTGTAGAGATAGAAGAAGTCTTTGGGAGATTGAGGAAGGGACCTCTTTCTAAGCTCCAACGGAACTTGAATGTTTGCTGGGGGTTTAAACCCCAGAGGAGGGGGGGAGAAGGGGGTAGTAATCCCTTGAGGACCAACTTTTTCCTCATATCTGCAATTCCCCTAGAATTAAATGCAGCACAGATAGCACAATTAGTATTGAGATGTGCTGCTCCTAGACAATAAACACACTCCCTGTGAGCATCAGAATATAAAATTTTGTGCCTGCAAGACATGCATTTTTTTAAATCCTGTTGGCTTCTCGGACACAGTTTTGGAAAGAAAAAACAAAAAGGATAAAGAGGAAGTTTTTTATAAATAACAAATCTACCAACAATGGTAGGGGTAGTTACCTTAAAAAAAGGATAGGAAAAAAGTAGAAATAAAGGAAAGCAGGTAGCAACAATGGTACTCAACAAGTATACCTAACAAGGTAGAAAAAAGGGAAGAAAAAGAAAGGGATAATGAATCGAAACTCTGAAAATCTATATAACTAAAGAGAGAGGATGCAGAGAAATTTAATTGGTTAAGGTTTCTGATGAAAAAACTACTCACAAATACTCAAAAGATTGAAAAAAGCTTCTCAGAAAGGACCTGCATCCGTGTGAGATGGTGACAAATGAGATCTGAGGTATGGTAGGCTAGCTGGGGCATTATGGGTGAGGGAAGACCTTGAGAAGTCTGAGATATGCGGCTGAGTCAGATATGAAGTTGGATCTGGTACCCATACGTTGAGCAAGAATGCAAAGGACAACATCAGATAAATGTGTTAAATTTTGAATGTTACAGTATGTTTTAGAGGACCAGTTTTTATGGAGGAATGACTTATCTGTTGTAAGCTGTAACTTTAAGATCTAACATCTTGACTACCTGGAGGTGGGATCAATGAGAAATAGTTGCTGCACTTTGTGTTGGTTGGAAAGGCAAAGAGGTCATAAATTGGTTGGACCCAAAGATGAAAGATCTTACTGGTATACATCTTACTGAGTGACTGCTCATGTGTCAATGACAAACACTGATGTCTCAGTCTATCCTTTAAACTAATACAAAAAATTCTGAGAAAAGCGCATTCCTTAACTTATTTATGTTCTGACAACTGAGTTAGTCCTTCTAGGTTTGTGGCCCATTTTCAGGTTGCCGAGAGATAGCATACATATCGGGCCTATATTAGAACATCGAAGTTTCAAAACTTCGAATGTTCTAATATCGACCCCTATTCAGCGAACGCTGAAAATAGCTAAGCTTCAGAAAACCAAATTTTTTCCTAGGGAAAGAATTTGGTTGTCTGTTTCTGTCGCTTCGCTATTTTCAGTGCTGTGGTGGAAAGTTACGGGTCGGGTTCAGGTAAGTATACGATTGGGCGCGGGTTAGGTGAGTTAGGGTTAGGGTGTGTGTTGGGTATGTGTGCGACTGTGTGGACGTGAGGGTTAGGGTGGGTTAGGTGAGTTAGGGTTAGGGCGCAGGTCAGGTAAGTGTGCGATTGTGTGGACGTGAGGGTTAGGGCAGGGTAGGTGAGTTAGCGTTAGGGCGCGGGTGAGGTGAGTGTGTGATAGTGACGGACCTTAGGGTTAGGGTTTGGGTTAAGGTAAGTGGACAGTTAGTGGTGTATGTACAGTTTAGTGTAGGGTTAGATGCAAGATTGTAGGTGTATGTGTGTGGATTGCTGTTTGTTTGGTGTGCTTGTGTTGTGTTTATGTGTTTTGGAACAGCAAATTTTTCCCTATGAAAAAATTTGCTGTTCTGCATGTTCGATGTTGTAAGCATTCGCTGAATAGGGGTCGATATTAGAACATTCGAAGTTCTGAAACTTTGATGTTCTAATATAGACCCTACATATCGACTAATTGAAATTTGACCAAGACACTGACAAAAATTCCCTTACTATGCGATGTTTGTTGCTTCTCCAATGTACTGTGAATGAATGGCACACTGTTATACCCCCATAGAATTTAAATACAGTGGGTAAAATTGAGTTCCTCTTTTTGTTGTATACTAGACTACATTGATATTGCTTGCCTGGGCAGAAGCCATCTCCTGAGGTACAGTCATAGAATGTCAGAAAGGATAGCAGCACAAAAAGCCTTATCTCACATTAAGAATGCCGATGAACAGAACAGTCTCCTGGGAATGCAAATACCTTGAATCATCTGCACACTGAAACACCTTCCATGCTATGGCAGATGCATCCATGAGAACAGTCATCAACAGGGTTTGACTTTTGAAGGGGCTGCTCATCAAAACATTCATCTGATCTAGCCAAAAAGCAAGACGACATCCAAATGTCTTGTAACTACAAATAACCTGAAAAAGAAAGTCTAAATCATGAGACCACTGACCTCTGAGGGTCTAGTGAAGTGCCTTCATAACAGTACTGGCATGAGGAGACATAAAAATTGATGTTGCCATCATGCCCAGAACTTTGAGGTTAGACTCACCACAACTAATTTAGAAATTCCACATGACAGGTAGTCTGTCTGTCAAAGAGAGAAAATACTTGGAGGAAAGAAGGCACCACATATAGTGGCATCCAGTGAGCACCATATGAAGACATTCTAAACTACGAAAAGACAGAACTTTACAAGGTTCACAGCAACTCCCATGTAAGTGAGCAATTTGGTAAACACTTCCACTGCAGATGCAGAATACAAGTATAAAGGAGTGTCAATCAACCAGTCATCCAGGTTTGGAAACACCATGGATCCCTGCAATATGAAATACCCCGCTACTAATGATATATATTTGAAAAAACATCCTGGGGACAAAGGTGAAATTAAAGGAGTCTGGAACTAATAATGACTAGTTCTGCCCTGTGGTCACAGAAACTTCCAAACTTCTTGACAATGTTGATATGAAGATAGGCATACTAGTGGTCCAAAGAGCACATCCAGTCTCCTGTTGACAAATACCACTGGAGAAACTGCACTCAAACCATTCAAAATGTTTTCCTGGAATAAAAGATGTTTAGCCCACTGAGATGCAGAGTAGGCCTGAGGTATTTAGTTTCCTGTGCATCAAAAAGGTTCAAGGATAACATCCCAATCCTTTCTGCACTTATGGAATATCTAGCATGGCTCTCTTTTGAAAACCATCTGCACTTTTTTCCACTCATTTTCTAATGGAGTCAGATATCTGGCAAAGGCAAGATTGTGAATGAAAAGGGATGAGACAACCCTTGGTGAGAACTCTAATGAACCTGCCCTTGGAAAACTCCTTCCATACTGGATCTGGATGACAGTGTTCCCAGACTGTCCTTTGTGAAAGATGTTTTTTTCTACAAATCAGGAGTGCTGCTGCCCACAACCTCCAAGGGACTGGCAGGTGCCTGATCTCTGGGCCCACATTTTTGAATGGATCTGGATAGAGGACAGTACCTATTGCCAGCCCCTCCTGGAGAGGTGGTGGGTAATGAAACCACATTCAATGCTGACCCCTCTGCATTTTAGCAAAAGTATTCAGTGAAACATAAAACCACACACCTACAGCAGTAAGCGAGGTTTTGCCCTTGTTTTCTTCATCTCCTGAAGGTGCTGCTTGCATTGTGGTCATCATAAGGTTGCTAATGGTTGAAGAAATAGATGCACTGGCCAAGATCCTATCTTTTCATAGGACTTTTGCCATCTCTTCCACTCTATATTCTGTAAAATGTCACGCAGTGTCTCTCTGGAAGCAAGGTATATACAGCAGATAGGTGAATGCCAGTAAAGACAATGCAGTGGACACAAAAACATGCTTCACACACCTGTTCAATGCCTGAGACTCTTTATCATGAGAATGGACAGCATGGCTCTGTGAAGAGGCAGATTTTGTTTGTAGGGTTCCTTTCAAAATTGTGACGAGATTAGGGCGCTTGCAACTCTCTCTGAGAGGTACAAAAATTATGTATACCACTGAAGGAACACAGACTACAGTGCTAGATTTTTTTCTCATGCAGTCTGGACAGTAACCTATAAGGTATATACCAGAATAAGGGTCATCAGGAGGTTTGCGGGGAAACCTATATACTTTCTGTGGCCTTCTCTGGGGAGAAGTAGGCCTCTGCAGACCAGGTACCGCACAGCTGCATTACCTGGAAACCATCCTTCTAAATCTTGGGGCTGTTAGGAGATGAAGGTGTGCACACATAGCAAGTACAATTTGATAGTACAGTAAACTCTACAGTCTCATGAAAGGGAACATTTGATGTTGTCATATCTGACAAGTCTGACAACTGTACAGAATGCAGAAGTCAAGAATTCCAAAGATATGCATATGAGTGGGAATTCAGAGATTTAATAGCCTGTCCACACTACCCATAGGCACATGGACAAGTGAAGAAATACCCAAACAATGAAAAATCTGATGACAAACAGCAGTACTAAAGGCTATGAGGATGGCAATCTCATGGTTTTGGAATACAATAATACCCCACTGCTGAACTTAATCTCTCATCATCTCAACTTCTAATAGATGACAGATTTAAAAGAAAATGACCTACTTCTGCTACTTTACTGATGGTTGAGAATTAATGCAAATAAAATGAAATACTGGAAAGAAATCAAACGAGGCTTGTTTGAACTGAGCTGAACTTAGCTGGGCTACCAGCCACAACTCAGTCTGTGCTGAGATATCAGACAATTAGAGGCTTCTGTGCTTCCCAAAAACCTATGTCTGGGTTTTTTTTTTTTGCTTGATTATACTATTTACTTCAGTTTTTACTGTGTCCTGCTCATTTAATACTGTAAACTAAACTGCACTGTTTGTACTGTATTTGTCTGCCTTACTGTGCCTGTTAAATCATGTTTTGTTGCTGTTTTCACTGTTGCAAAGCTTTTTTTTTTGCTACTTGACCTGTCTGTAAAGTAATGTTGCTACTTTTCACTGTTTGCAAAGCATCTGTTCTGTCTGCTTTGTTTTCCTGCCAAGCAGTGTTTTAAATAACTGATTTGTTTGCTGTTCAAACATTTAGTGTCTCCTTGCCGTTTTTATGCTGTTTAAAACATTTTTTAGTGTATCTTTGCTGTTTAAAACATTTTTTACTGTTTCACATCTAAACTAGTGTAGTGAGTAGCTGTAGCACAGTCTAGATACAGGTTTGCTGCATCTGGGTCTGTTTGTAGTGGCTTTTGTATTCTGAGCATATTTTCCAGGTTCCTATTATATAATCGAAGATGCATTCCTTTGAATGCGTCTCGATCGAACTTGAAAGCACAAAACAGCAAAATAGCGAAACGGCATACAAGTGATTTCTTTCCCTGGGAAAGAAATCACTTGGCTGCCTCCATTACTTTGCTGTTTTTCTCACTGTAGTGCAATCTCGGAGTTGGTATATTTAAGTAGGGGATGTGGGGGGGCAAAGCCCCCCCCCCCACTTTATTTAATGTTTTAAAGTTTTTATTTATTTTTTTTTTATTTTTTTTTTTTTGTGGAACAGCAATTTATTTCCCTGGAGAAAAAAAGTCGCTGTTCTAAGTGTTCGGGATTGTAAGCTTTCGCTTACATGGGGTCGATAAATCAGAGTTCGCTTTTTAAAGCGTTTTCTGATTTACTATAGACCCCATTTTCCAAGTCATCTTTGATTGGACAGGGCTCTTCTGCACCCTTGTGAGAGAGGTGTGCTGATGGGAACCTGTCAGGTGATTGGTCTAGGGCTAAGAGTAAGCACCCTCAAGGTTTGCTACATCTGGGTCTGTTTGTAGTGGCTTTTGTATTCTAAGCACATTTTCCAAGCTATCTTTTATTGGACGAGGCTCTTCTGTACCCTTGTGAGAGAGAGGTGTGCTGATTGGTCTAGGGCTTGGACTGAGCACCCTCACTGGTTCTTTCAAGTTTTTTAAAAGTTTTTTTAAGTTTTTAGCTTCTGGTATTGAAACCCTGATGAGAGTGGGGTTCTGCTTGTTTGCGTGTTGCACAGCACTGCCGCACAACTGTGAGCCATAGCCGGACAGAAAATTTCGACAATTTTTCCCTTAGATACAGCTGTAGTACATTAGCGTAGTCCTCATCTTTAGTACATCTCCAGTCTAAGAAGTATTGCTAGTGAGCTGTGACCTATTAAACTACCAGCCAAAAACCCAGTCAGAAATACCCATCTACAGAGCATCTCCTAGATCAGTCCTGAAAGCAACCCCTTTGTGATGTGATAACAGTTCTTCACACCTAGCATTATAGGACAGTTGGACTACCCTTGCTTCTCCTGTCAGTCTTGTTGACTTGGGTCTCCTGAGGCAGTGTAGCAACTGCCTAATGTACATTGACAACCCTTTACTAATACCTCACTCTAGTACAGAGTGAGAGAGATGTATCTACACCAAGAATCTTGAATCCCTTCTCTCTCGCACTCAAAACAGTAACACTGAAGAGGTTGACAACTTACCCACCACTACCCAAGCACATAGCACAGAGTACACATTCAACACATAAATCAACATGGGAGGTTCTCTCAAAAAACTTACCGAAACACCAGAGACCTCCAAAACAGAAGACTGCTACAACTAACACAGTTCCCACAGCACACAAGACACATAGCAACACCAGTGTCTCGCCTACCGAGCCCATAAGGTAACACACAAAAATCTAATTTTCTTGAGATTGGAGACTCCATAGTGAGACACACGGATGCCCCACTCACCAGTTTAAATAAGGAGAAAGTCACAGTCAGCTGACTGTCTGGTGCCAAGATTCTTCAGATCGCATGCACTCAGGTCTCTTGGCAACTAGCACCATTATGACTGTGTCATAGCTCATGTTGGAGTGAATGACCTGAGACATACCACACTAGGCTATATGAAGAGAGACCCCCAGAGTACGTTTCCCAGGCAGGTATATCCCTAGCCTTGAGTAGCATATTACCCTCACCTATAATGATGCCACAGTATCAACAAAAAATTATCAATTTCAATAACTGGCTTACTTTTTGGAGTCATTCAAAGGGGATCCAGTTTCTGTCAGCCTGGGATAACATGATTGACCACCCTTGCTGCTTTGCCAGAGACGGTTTGCACCTGGCACCACTAGGCTTTTGGCTGCTGGCAAAGGCTCTTGCCTCCCCATGGTGCCTTTTTAGGCAATGCAATGTCTCCAAAATAAATTGCCAACATGAAAACTGCCAACCATAACAAAATAAGAACTATGCTGCTAAATGCTAGGAGCTTAAACTAAAACCTGCACACCTTGGAAGCACTTCTATCACTGCAGGGTGTAAATGTCTTTGCAGTCACAGAAACTTGGTTCAAGGCCTTAGAGAGTACCCTGGCGTTGCAAGACTACACAATGCCTTCCACACCTTCAGACCACAAAATGAACAGGAGAGAACCAAAGGAGGTGGTGTTTCTATCTACATTAGAGACAAATTCACCTCCGAACTACTTAGACTGGACAACTCTATGGAGTTACTCCAAGCTCAGATTACTGGGGGTAAGACTTCAAGTCATAGCTAATTATAGATCCCCCTCCATGGATCATGATACACACAAGGTCTACTTGACCAGACTGGTGTCAATCCAAATACTGCCAATGCCAAACACTCTGGTCATTGATTTCAATTATCCCACCATCAACTGGTAAACCTAGTCTAGCCCTAACTCACTAGTGCAAAAATTCCTTGAATTTGTTAACTGAAATGCCCTGGAACACATTGTTCAAACCCCAAGAGGAACAAACATGCTAGATCTGGTCCTCACTAACATGACAAACAGATGTACCACCCCAACTCTTGGATCCTCATTAGTTAAATCTGACCACAAATCAGTCACTTTCAAACTGGCACTAACACCAGAACTCACAAAGGGCGAAGTCAGACTAAAAAAACTTCACCAAAACAAACTATACCTTCCTAGGGGAAGGTATAAATACATTCCAAGCCCCACCCCCAGTTGGAAGTGGTAACTACACCAAAACTTACATAAAGTCCTCTACAATCACTTGTACACGTGTACAGACTCAGCTGTTCCAGACAGAATCAAAGCCAGAGCCATAAAATCTCAAAGAACAAGAAGATCATCAATTGCATAATACTAGACAGAAAAAAAGGGACTACCTCGATAATATGCACAAGTTTAGAAAGGTTACCATTAAGCAACTGTTTTTTGATAAAAAACACTAGAGCACAAAATCTTTTACACAACAACTCAGGCAACGGAAAGTAGAAAGGTCTGTCATCAAACTTAGGGAGCCTAAAACAATGAAGTTAACAAGAGATCCTGTAGAGGTATTAGAAATATTTCAGAAATTCTATGAAAGTCTCTATGAAGCAGAGAAACATGAAAATTAAGAAAAGATACAAATGTAAATGTTTATGCAAGTATTAAATATGCCAAGGTTAGAAGTAGATGAGGCTCAGTTGAGGCTATTGTACTGGGCAAGTAATACTCTTAGTCAGGAAACATTCATACTGGGTGATTTTAATTTAGACTGGTTTGCAAGTAATACAGATCACCCCATCCATCACATAAACTTGCATGGTTTTACACAAACTACAGAAGAACCTACCCGAATAGATAAAGCTAGTAAAAACAATCAACCTTGGATTGGATATTACTAAATAACTCCTCTCACTCATTCCAATCAGGTTGCCTTCCTGATGGTCTGAGCGACCACCTACTCACATTTCTTATACGACAACATATATTCCCACCAAAACCTACTATGTTTAAACAACTCAGAAAAAAACATAACTTTAATATTGACAACTCCGTAGCTGACCTACAAATGTGCAGTTGGACTCCACTCAAATACCTTGACCTAGATGACGTAGTGAACCACTTCAATAAATCCTTCCTAGATATATTAAATGCGCATGCCCCTGTGAGAACCATCAGAGTAAAATCAAACTATGCCCCCTGGCTAAGCAGATACACTAGGACCCTTCTGAAAACTAGAGATAAAGCCTGGGAACTACAGCATAAGACTACCACAGTAGTTTCTAAACAACAGTATCAGGAACTTAGAAATAAGGCAAAAAAAACAAATAAAACAAGATAAAATTAATTTCTATCACAACAATCAAAACACATATTAAAAAACCCCTCAAAAACCCTGACCGGCTATAAACTCAGTCATTCACCCAGGAAAATCTACGACACCAATCCCAAACATCCACAACAATTCCGAAAGCATAGCTACTATTTTTAACAAACATTTCACTGAATCTATAATTGCCTTTTCCAAGCAGCAAACCCCTACTCCTGATACCAAACCAGCCAAGTCTACAACCACCAATGCCTCATTCTCCTTATCCCAAGTTCCTACAGCCACTATAAAAAACACTCCAAAAACTAAAACCTACTACACTTGCCGTAGATAACTTACCCAGTGAATATCTCAAAATTGCAGCTAAATCTACAGCCTTCCCAGTATTGAGCCTTATAAATAGATCCATTCTGAAAAAAAACAAGGTCCCTCAAAATTTCCCATGTAATCCCACTTCATAAAGGGGGACCTTCCACAGAATTGACAAATTATTGGCCAATTGCTATTCTTTCACCTCTTTCTAAGCTACTCGAGAGGTGTATTCATCTCCAGGTCATGAAATTCTTATTAACAAATAACCTTCTCTCAAACACTCAGCATGGGTTTCGCACATTACATAGTACCACTACAGCTCTCTTATCCTTCACTAATACCGTAAACCATCACAGGAATAACAACAACTTGGTATCTGACATCTTTCTAGGCCTATCAAAAGCTTTTGATATTGTCTCCCATTCCAAACTAATAGATGTACTAAATGAGCTATCCCTCTCACCATCTACCACAGCATGGTTTCATAACTATTTATCTGGCCATCAACAATCTCTTCTATGGCAGGGTGACCTATCTCAACACCTTCCTTTATCCATTGGTGTCCCCCAAGGATCTATCTTTGGCTCTCTCCTTTTCTCCCTCTTTACTAATAATCCACACACAGCTACTCCACATGGTTCTATAATACAGTATGCAGATGATTCAACACTTATCTGTGCTGCCACTTCTCTATCACTTCTTCATTCTCAAACACAGGAATCTTTCACTTCTGTTGAAATATGGTTAGCCAATGCCTATCTAAAACTGAACCCAAACAAAACTAAATTATTACTCATCCAACCTAACAAGACATCTATCTCATGCCCACCATTTAACATAAAAGCCAAAGACAATATTGTCATCTCCCCGACAAACTATACAAAGCTTTTTGGAGTGAAAATAGACAACAACCTAAAATTTGACTTGCATGTCTCCCTAACTATATCAAAGTCCGTAAGAAACTTGGAAGTCTATACAGGCACAAAAGGTTCCCGACCACAATAGCCAAAATTACATTAGCACAAACCCATCTGCTCTCCACTCTACTATATGCCTCTCCAATTTTAACTAATCTAAGGAAAACTGACTTATCTAAGTGAGAAGCATGTTATAATAAAATTGCTAAGTTTGCATCTGACTGCCCATATAGAACACATCATTGTGCAGCTTTAAGGATACTAGACTGGCTTGAGCTTCCAAACATTATTCTTTTCAACCAACTCTCTCTAACTCACAAAATTTTAACACAACCAACCAGAATCCCTGCACTACAAAATCTCATCCTTCCTTACAGTTCCAGCAGACCACTTCCCTCTAACAATAAGAACTTACTCACTGTCTCCAAGGCCAACAATACTGCAGCAGAATCTTTATTTTCCAACTATATATCTCGTATATGAAACTCCCTTTCTAAATCCATTCTCTCAATTTCATCCACTAACCACTTTAAGCCATCACTTAAAGCTCATCTAAAAAATAAATGGGTATTTTCCTGTACTAACCCCTCATGAATGCTCTGATACATCACAGTATACCCCAGCCATATCCAACTTCTTCCCCGGTGTTTAATCCTTTATTCCTACCAAACTGTCTTAACTTTATATCTTGACATAAGTCATACTTTACAAATGGTACTAGCTATGTTCAAAGCCTAGGTTTTGTTGTCAAGATGTAACAAATTTGTATTATGTATACTACATTTTTACTTTATCGATTATTGTAATGTGTGCATTAAAATTTACTCTTACTCATGGAGCATTTCACTCCGGGCCTCTGCTGAAAAAGGACCTGTGTCCAGTCAGACTTTCCCGGTAAACAAACATCAAATAAATAAAATAAATAAATAAATTACTAACAGTTAAGATAGGAGGAGAGAAGATAAAAAATGTGATGTATAACCAATCTAAGTCCCCAGGAATAGATGGTACTCCTGTGGACATTTGGAAGCTAGGAGAAAACATTGATAAAGATCTGGAAGGTTTTAACAGTATTTTAATAGGAGGAGAAGTACCAACATCCTGGAAGAAAGCAGTGGTAGCTGTAATACCAAAAGAGGGCAAAGATTCATCAGATCCAGCTTTATACAGGCCCATTTCAATACTGTACCATGATTACAAAGTGTTCATGTCTATAATGGCTAAAAGAATGGCAAAAGTAATCCAAAACTGGTAGATATAAAAAGAAAAATCTAGCAATGCTAGATTTCTGTGTGATACCTTAAACCTCTTGCATCAGAGGCCTTATGGGATATATACAAATCACCCTTTAAGGATAATGGGTGTTTCAGCTGAATGGCAATTATGAGTGTCCATGATTTTTTTCTTTTACTTTCATTTTTAAGTCTATTTATCGACAATTTCAGCACATTGAAGCCAAACCCCTCTAGCTGTGGACATGCATGTTTCTGCCTTCTTATGACATCATCAGCACAGCATAAGAGGAATGTTTGACCTTTGGAAACAGAGGGTTGTCATACCCAGCTGATATCCATAAACATTAGGGTGTCTACAAAATATCCCAACTAACAAACAAAAACAAAGAGTAAAAAGGTCACACAGATAACCGACTGGTTAAAAAACACAAAATCTAGCAAAGCTAGATTTCTGTGTGATATCTTAAACCTCTTGCATCAGAAGCCTCATGGGATATATACAAATCACCCTTTAAGGATATCAGGTGTTTCAGCTGAATGGCAATTCTGAGTGTCCATGACTTTTTATTTTACTTTCATTTTCAGTGGCCTGAAATTGTCCATAAATAGACTTAAAAATGAAAGTAAAAGAAAAAATCTTGGACACTCGGAATTGCCATTCAGCTGAAACACCTGATGTCCTTAAAGGGTGATTTGTATATATCCCATGAGGCCTCTGATGCAAGAGGTTTAAGGTATCACACAGAAATCTAGCTTTGCTAAATTTTTCTTTTTGTGTTTTATAACCAGTCGGTTATCTGTGTGACCTTTTTACTCTGTTTTAGTTTAAAACTGGTAGATATGGATCAAGGTGGTTTTGTGGTGGGGAGGCAAGCATTTGACAACATTAACAGAACAATGATAATCCAGAGGGAATCAGACTGTAAGAAAGTACCACTGTTGTTGATGGGTCTTTATGCAGAGAAAGCATTTGACAGAGTAAACTGGGAATTTATGAGCAGGGCAATGGAAGCATTTGCATTTCCTGAAAAATTATAAGGTTGATTAGGAAGATATATGAGGGATCGGAGGTGAAAATTAAAAGGGGTGGGGTCCTCTCTGATAATTTCTGCTTGAGCAGAGAAACCAGCCAGGGCTGTCCTCTTTCCCTTTATTATTTGCATTATATTTAGAACCACAGGCAAAGAAAATAAGGGACTCAGAAATTCAAGGATATAATGGTATGGTAGTCAAGAAAGATTGGCTTTATTTGCAGATGATATTATTTTATACCTGACAAAACCAGAAAGAGACATTATAGTGTTGTGGAATATTTTGAGACAGTTTCAGATCTTTTCAGGATACAAAATGAATGAAGCTAAAACAAAGGCAATAGTGGTAACTTATGTACCTGCAAATGAATTGCTTCAGGAATATCAATATTTATGTTGACACGATAAAGTAATTAGGAGCATGGATTAAAAATGATTATAGTGTGGCAGCAAAGGATATGTGGGAAGAGACTAAACAACAGGCAATACAAAAACTGAGAAAATGGAAGCTTTGTTACATGGATATAGATAATAAGATACAAGCAGTTAAAATGATTTTAGTCCCTTTAGTCTTATACACAGATCAGGCATATTTTTATCAACAATTGGAGAAGTTGTGTATAGCAATTAATAAAGAGATGAAGGACTCTGAGAGGGGAAGACGGCAAGAGTCAAGTGGGATAAGCTGATCCTTCCAGCAGAATAGGGCTGATTAGGTTTACCTACTTTGAAGGGATATTTCAGAGCTCTACAGTTAAGACTTTTATACAAAGCACAAGCAGAAAACTGTATTTCAAAGTGGAAAGGGATTATGATGAATCTGGGAGAAGCTCGGGAAACAAGAACAGACTGGGATTTTGGATGCAGACATTTAAGGAGAATAACAATAATCAAAGTATTATACCTGCAAAGTAGCAAAAATTATTCCAGCAACTAAGCCAACATGGGATTGGAGAAAGGCGATTCTGGGGATAGGGGTGACTGAAATTAGGGATATAGACAATAGGAAAGAGGGGGGTTGGAATTTATTGGAGAAAACTGGCAAAGGAACCAAGGTTTTGGGAGCAAATAACTAGAGAGGGAAAGATGATAGAATGGAAAGACGCCAAGAATTTATTTGGACTGCAGGTTAGAGACTGCCCCCTATCAGGGACTGATATCAGAGTACAGGCAAAGAAAAAGAAATAGGGAGGTCCTAAATGAAAGACCAGCACTGGTAGAGTTTTTAGTAGAATTTAGACCAGAAGCTGCCATTAAAAAAGGAATAATTAGTACAGCATATAAAATATTGCATGATAACTATAAGAATCAATCAGAGGAGGTTAGAAAAGATTGGGAACAGAGACTGGATAAGTAATTCACAAAGAAACAATACGAGGACATTTGTATGTCTCCCAAATATGCAACAAAATCTAGAAGATTTAGAAATTTTGCCTGGAAATGTTTGCATAGATATTTCTATACTCCAAGTAGACTCCAGAAAATTTTTCCTCACGCAGACAGCAAATGTTGGAGGTGTGACTGGGAAGAAAGAGGTAACCGGGAACATACTTTCTGGGAGTACAGTGAATTGGAGAACTTTAAGGATTCCCTGCAGGATGCATTGTTGGAGATGCTGGGTGGAAAGATTGGTCTGACAAGCGAGATAATTTTTCTGAGCTTTGACACAGGAACGGAAATGACTAGGGATGGTAAGGCCTTGCTGTGTCTAATAATGGTGGCTGCCAAAAAAGTAATTACTAGAAAATAGAAATCAAAATCTAAACCAGCTATACTAGAAGCAGTGAATATAGTAACAGAGATAAAACAACTGGAATTGAGATCTTTAGAAAAGGGTAGGAACAAACTACACAGGAAAAAATGGGAATTGTGGGAACAATACATACAAGGGAGGAATGAGGATTAAAACACGGCAGGACTTAAATGAGCTATGTAATGTTTGACTGAAAAAGATTGGGTAGATTATAAGTGATGCATAATGTTTGTAACTGGGAGTGTGTCAGTATGGTTTGTGATGTAAAATGCTTTCAACTAGGATTACGTCGGTGTGGTTTCTTTTCATTTGCATAAATGTGTGATTGTCTATGTAGTAAGTGATGGTTAAATAAAGATATTTTTGGTTTAAAAAAATGCATGAATTGAATAAAAAAATGCATGAATTGAATAATTTATATAATGTTACTTAGGTTACATGATATATAGCAATATATGTGAAATAAAATGTTTATGGTAATTATAGTGTAATTACTATTATGGGAATGCAAATTTGCCTATGTCACGAGTAATAATTTAATAAAAGCGTTTTTGAAAAAAAAAAAAAAAAGCCACAGCCTCAAGAAAAAAAACAGCCGCCCTGGTGGACTTCCAGCATCAACAAATGCAAAAAGTGTTGTCTAAGAAAATTAAGGTGAGCCCCCAACAATGGAAATTGCACTCTCCACAACCTCAACAGGCAAATAAGACAAAATGTCAAATCCTCTAAGGGTAACTTTGAGAAAAATTTAGCAATCACAGCCAAGGATAATCATAAGGCCTTTTACAGCTATGTAAATATCCTAAAAGGTAGGACCCAAGCATGTGCCAAACTAGTGACTAATGGTATCATACATAGTGATCCCGCAGAGATAGCAAACCGCTAGCGGACAGATTTGGCAAAATTTCACTTCCTTATCCTCTCCAAACTTATCACAAACCTTCCCCCAACCCCCCCCCCCACACACACACACATCCAAAGAGCAGATCATTAAAGCCTTATCTAAGGCAAAAAGCACAGCCTCTATGGGGCCAGATGGCATCCCAGGCTGTCTTCCAAACTAAAACATAAATAAAGACATAGGCAACCTCCAAACCCTAGATCCGACCCAATTTGGCTTTGTTAAGGGCAGATCCTGCCAGTTAAAACTAGTGGATTTCCTCGGAAATATGACCAGGGCCACTGATGAGGGCAAATCTGTGCACACAGCATATCTCAACTTGGCAAAGGCATTTGACACAATCCCACACTCAGTCATTACCACTAAACTTAGCAAACTGAATGTAAATCCCTTTGTTGTAAGATGGGTTGCCATCTGGCTCAGAAACCAGTCACCCTTTCACCAGTGGGGTGCCACAAAGGTCAGTGCTGGTCCCCTAAAGTTTGGCACATACTTCTCAGACGTTCAGGCCAAAACTAAAGGGTTGTGGTTGACCTAGTCTGCAGACAACTGCAAACTGGGTGCAATTATTGAATCCCCAAAAGATGTCAGTATACCTCAGGAGGGTGTTAAAACAGACCACCAACTAGTGTCTTTAGTCATGGTCTTAAACTGAATGCAAACAAATGCATCACCATTCCCTTCAGTAAAAACAAACAATGTCTCTTCACACTATAAAATTAACAACAATACCCTATGTATCTATTAAGTGGTAAGAGATATGGGATCACCATGTGTCTACTGTAGTAAAGAAGGCTTTCTACGTAGCCTCTAAAGCAAAGGAGGTTATAACCCCTCTTTACTCATCCCTAATCAGGACCATAACCGAGTACAATGCCCCTTTCAGCATGTACCGTACAAAGCACTTGCAGCAATTGGAGAGACCTCACAGGTTTCTAAGAAGATCAAGGGACTCCAGCATGTGCCTTACACAGACCAACTTAAGGCCCTGTCGCTATACTCTGAATCGTATAGACTTCTTAGGGGGAGACTTATGCCTGGTTTACAGAGCAATCTCCAACCCAAACCTAATGAATTTGCTGCACATCCATAGAGCAAACCGTATTAAAGCTAACAGCTCCAGAGAAGCAAATATGGCCTGCGACTTGAATAGGACGTACTGGAGGGACAGATTAGGCTCCCAGCGGCTGCTGTATCTTTGGAATAGGTTGCCAAGTCATGTGAAGCAGAGCATCAATGGATAGGGCACTGTAAATTCTTATGGGGGATAGCGCCCACAACCCTCCTAGACATGGGCAGTCATTACTATATACAATCCTGGGCATTGACTAGATTATTTATGGCATTCCATTGGGATGAAGTGGCTAGGCTTGAAATGACTTCAAGGTCAATTGTCTTGTAACCTATTATGATCTAGAAGACTGCCACATTTGCAAGCTGATCACAAACTAACAATATAAAAGCTACAGGAAAGATTACAGCCTGAAGGTGAAATAGTTATTGAAGCAAAAAAAAAAAAGAACAAAAATTTCTTCTGCTGTTTGTGGGAAGGAGGGAATGATGTATAGAAGGAACATTAGACGTAGATACAGCACAAATATGTTGAAGAAGATGGAAAAGAGCAAGCAGAACTGGCAGAACCAGTATGGTCTCAAGAAAACATGGAATTTGACAACTGATATTCAAGAGTTGCTGAAGAGGCTCCTGAAATTGTGTTTTCAAGAAAATCTGTTGTGCAGCAAAAACTGCCCAAATGGAAAGCACTCCTATCAAATATTCTAGATCTGGAATACCACTGAAGAAACCAGACAGTCAGAGTTGATCATGACACCAAAGTCTGAAAAGTTGAATTTATTAAATTAGGAGTTATGTACCACAAAACTTGGTATCTGTGTTGCCCATTTACATTCTTCCTGTCTAATGGATAACAGATCGAATCCTCGGATCCGACTGACACCTTTTCCAGACTTTGTATCCTAGTCTCGAGCTCCTCCCTCTTCCCATAATGCATCACCCTCTCTCCAACTCCTCAGATCGAGTTTGCTGCCTTTGTCTAGTGATTTTTAGAGACAGGGCAAATAAGAAATGAATGAAAACTCAAACCTGGAACTAAAAACGTTCCCTGTATCATTCAATATCTTTCTAAAAATGATAAAGCCGGGGTATGGCTGGGAGGGAAGGTGAGGAAGAATGAAAACTGACAACATAGACACCAAATTATGGTAAGTACATAACTCCTAAATCTGATGTTGTCCTTTTCATTCTTCCTCATTGATGGGTTACAGTCCCTAGCTACGTAATTCTTGGGAGGCCCTCAAAGAAGGATATGTCAGATCACTGTCAAACCAAAGGAAGGTCTGCTTCTGGAGGCAGTGCCCAGTTATTATTGCATCACAAGGGTATGATGTATAAGCAAGTGATTATAGTACAGATATCCTCAAAAGAAGCTGTGGAAGAAAGGCAAATGAGGAAGCCATACATTCAGAGAAAGGGGATGCAGGAGCATTGTTGAACCAAGGAAGAAAATGCTCCGGGAGACCATACCAAACTGTAATGTGTTACAAAGGTATGAACTTCAAGCAAGATACCTTAGAACAAATGTTAACAGAAATGATGGAATAGTCATAGATTTGACAGAAAGGGTTCTAGCATGATAATGCCATTTCAAAACATTTGGGAGAAAATAAGCAAAATATGCTTAGAGGTTTATGGTGAGATTGTTGGTAATAATATGGATTGATTAATGGTAGCCACTGTGGCCATTTTGAGCATAAGAAAAGACTGTTCTTGAACACCCTACAACAGAAAATAATGAAGGTAATCCTGGTATACAAGGCCTGAATCCGTGAAAGCCTTTTCACCAATGTAAAAACCACTAGAAAATAGCATTTTCCCTAAAATAATTTTTATATCAATTCTCTGGTTTACGGTCCTTCATGGGTAGGGATAAGACAGGCTGGACAACTGCAACACCATTAGAAATGGAGGATTATTTTCTAGGAAACTAATTTCATATCACAGTTGCTAGCCAGTTCAAATGGTGTCCGAGTCAGCCCATGAAGAAAAAATGTGAGATCTCAAGATGGAGAGGGATCTTGCATAGGGGAGCTAAGCAGTAAGATGTCTTTCATAAAGGCTTTACATAACCTGGAAGTTGAAAGGGGGGGTGACTCTTTTATAGTATAACTGGATATAGCAGCTAATTGTAAATTTATCATAAAAAAATGAGCCCCATCTATAAGAGAGTGGACAGAAAAAAAAAGAAGGATGGCAGAAGTAGGGGCTGAAAAAGGATCAATGTTCTCTTTTGAAGCCTGTATGAAAAAAAGGTTCCATTTTCTTCTAAATGCTTGCTTTGTGAAAGCTTATTCGAATGTCAAAATAATGTCACGAACAAGGGAAGCAAGCCTGAATCGTCTTACAATCACTGGAGGTAAAGAAACCATGCAGTTGGTTTAGGGACACAGAGAGCGAGATGCTGGATCTCCGAAGGGTGAGATTTGAGATCCCAATTGAACTCCAGAATCCATGAAGGATATTTCAGAGGAGACCAGAGAAAGTGGAAGCACACTTGATGAGGCCAACAAGGGCAATGAAGATGACACAGCTCTTCAACCTACTGGCTTTCTGTAGAAACTTGGAGATCAACGGAAGAAGGGGATAAGCATACAAGGAGCAGGAGGGCCAGTCGTGAAACCGAGCCTCTCTCAGGGACTTTTCCTGGATGGAGGATCAGAGCAAAATATCTGCTGCATGTGCCATTTGGGGGTAAGCACAGAGGCCATAGCAAGGTTGGCCCCAATGTCTGAAATTACATTCACAACCACTGTGGTGCAAAGCAATTCAGACTACAGAATACACCTGTCAAATACTGTAGTTGTCCAAAAGTAAAATAGGTTCTTGAGTGGCTCAGTCAAGAAGCATGAAGACGAAGGATTTAACTACATTTTTTTCTGTGTTATTTTTATGATGGTAATTAATATTCAGGGATCAATTTTTTTTTTTTTTTTTTTTTTACACACAAACCTCCTGTAACTGAGAAGCCACTTATGAGTAATCAGACTGCACTAACTGAGTCTGTCTGCCAGATTTTCCCAGTATAAGAGTTGGAATTAGATATTCCCCATTTCCTAGCCCTGATGGTCTCTCTGCACAAGGGGTTTGAATGGTTTCCTCCTTCTTTGTTGATATCCCAAACTACTGAGATGTTGTCGGTGAGTACTGCAATAGTCTCCAGTGGGAAAACATTCTGAAAGGCTTGCAATGCGAGTAGGGCAACTTTCATCTCTAGGACACTGGAAAGCAACCTGATCTTCAGGGAAGACCCTGTGCACTGGACCATCTTTCCTTGAAATACCCCCCCACCCCACTGCAGCTGAGAAGCATCCTTGGTTACTGTGGCTAATGGGTGAGGGGTAGAAGAAACAGCCTGCCGAGGGGCATGTTGTCTGACTGGATCTGCCAGCTAAGATGACGTTTGCAAATTGGTTTTATAGGAACAGATGGAGGCTGGCAAAGAAGACCACTGAATGACCAAAGTCAATTAGAGGATTTGCATAAAAAGTCTTGCTAGCAAGACTAGTAATATGACAAGCAGCGCAGATCCATAAACTTGCTGGAGGGGATGGAAGTGACAGTGAGTCCCACACTTTACTTATTAATGATGTGATGTGCTGAAGAAGCAAAGATGCTATCCGGTTTGTGGTATTCAAAAGAGAGCCTATGAACTCCAAATTCTGTACAGGAGATAGATTTGATTTTGCCAGATTTATAGTAATACCCAGGGATCTGTGGATTTGAAACAGGTAATCCCTGGTTGAAGCAGCTGATGCCTGGTTGGGGCAGTAAGGAGCCAGTCATTTAAGATGCGGGAAAAAAAAACACCTGGCATCCATAAGCTGCCAGTGAGCAGCCACGACTGATACACTTTTGAAAGGAAAAACAAAACACCCTGGGGATTGTGGCTGAAGGACAGAGCTCTGAATTGGTAGTGATTGGCTAACAGCAGGAAATGCAGATGTCTCCTGGTGGGGGGGGCTGCATAGTTTGACATAATAGTATGAGTCCTGAAGATGTATAGAGCACATCCAATTATCCTTGCGCAGAAACAACAGGATGAATATAACTTTGACCACCTGGAACTTTGACTTCAAATGGGTCTCCGCTCCCCAGTTTCCTTTGACACTAACAGGAAGGGGAGTTAAGTTCAGAATCCTCCAAGATTGGTTGGGAACTCTGGGATGACTCTATATTCTTTTTTTTTTTTTTTTGAGGATGTAATAACTTCTGGATTTCATGCTCAGCACCCGGGCAATTGGTCCAAGCATGCAGGTGTAGCAAAAAAAAAAAAAAAAGGTCCCCTGACTGTCTCCAGAAATGGGGCAGTCAGACAACCCTTCAGGAGAACTGATAGAGTCTGTCAGAAAAGGTTCTCTGAAGCCCTGGTTTTGCAAAGCCCTTCTGCTTCTGGAGCCCTGGGTCTGACACCTAACCTCTTAGGAATATCTGCATCCTGAAACAGACAAGAGATTCAGTGGTCGCATCCATGGAGCTGCCAGATTGCCAAATAGATGAGAAGTCCATGTGTGTCCAGCCTCTAAGAATTCAAGTCAATGTGCCGTTTCACCTCCTGAAAGACCCTCTTTGTCAAATAGGAAAAGCAGTTGAAACAAGACAAAGCATATGCTGTAACCCGGTACTATAATTATTTTATTTGCTTTCGAGTGTAGAGCATTTGTTGACATGAACTTTATATGGGTTTGGCCCACAAGATCTGTCTGGTTAAGTGATTTGCACAGTGTCACCCTGACAGGCAATGGAGGTGAAGGGAATCAAACCTTGTACCACCAGACCAGAGGAAGACTGTTAAGAACTAATTACTGCTTTAAAGAAGTTGCCCAATTGTTGGATCTGAGGGAGTTTAAGATCCAATGAAAGCCTTACCTGCTCCATCAGCTTTGGATCCTGAGAAATTGGCTCCAAGATCTTAATAGTTCAATCCAAACTGGTCTGCCATCTGTCAGATCATAGTCTCAGGATCCAATGAATAAGAGGAGAAGAAGAACAGGAAGTGAACACAGTTTGTATCCACTCTACCTGGATCTTAATACACTGTGTCCATCTGCCAAATCAAATTTCAGCCCATCGGATCCGAAGGTGCAGGATCTGACAAATTCAACAAGGAAACTGTGAAGAACCACCATAAGGAGAAAGCCTGTCGGATCCAAGGAGAATCTTAGACCCAGAGAAGGCCTTGGGAGCTTTGGATCCATGAGTTTGGATCCGAGAAGTCTGTTTTTCCCTGGGTACCTGTATTTGCTGGATCCTAGACCTAGGATCCATAAGAGAGAGAGAACTGATCGGATCAGAGGGTGGGATAAATATTAGGATCCAACCAATTGTTCAGGTAACTCTGATCCAAGAAGGCTGTCAGCATGCTGCAGTCAGTCGCATCTGAGGGTTAGGATCCGATGACTATATCAGACAAGCACGAAACATCATGGGACCAATTGTAACAGATCTGAGGAGGGACTTATAATCTTACAGAGGCCCTAAACAGCTTCAGATCTGAGAGACTGGATCTGAGATCCTTGTTGCTGTGCCATTTCTTCTTTCATGGGGGGAGTCAGCCCCAAAAGAATCCTCTTTTTCTTTCTTTTTTTTTGTTTAAGGCTTGAAGAGACAGCTTACATGCTATAACAATAAGCCAGCCATAGTCTGGTAGATCCTTGATTAGACAGGAGTACACAAGTCAGAAGCAGAGACATGGTAGCAGCAGTTCTTGGCATCACTAACAGCTTCAGAAACTAAGGACATCTGCCAAACAAAAGGGCAGATTCAAACTCAAAAGGCATCAGCAAAATTGGGCCCCATGCCAAAACACACTTCTCAGCCACTCAAAGTACAAAATTATACACAAAAACATGAATAAAGGTGTGAGAATTTTTAAATATTGAAAGCACAATAGGCTTTATATTAATTTGGATTTTCTGAAAAGACTGAAGTCTAAAAGTCAACTTGCATTATTTTCCAACATCCCACTTTAACAGTTTGCCAATAAATTGTCAGAAACCACATTTAAGAAAAACAGACCAAGAAAAATCTATAGCATTGAGAGAAGCACTGAAAAACAGCTAGATATTGCATAAAAACTCTACCTCAACTGCCCTGCATAAGCTCTCTGAAGGACAACAACAAGACGGAGAGACAAAACCTGACATTACTTAGGCTGAGTCTCCCAAGAACAAAATCAAAACACCACCAGAAACTAAGGGAACGGACCAACAACAGGGACCACTGAAACACAGAACTCAGTACTGCAAAAGGAAAAACATCACATCTAGTTGTATGCAGTTTAACTGAATCAGATGAAATAAATAGATTAAATCCTGTCGCAAGCTAATAAGACCTGTAATAACCCAGCCAGGAAAGAACGAGCCAGGCTAAGCAACTACAAAGGAGATGGAAAATTACATTTCCAGCCACAAATGACCACAGAGGGAGGAGAGAAGCTTGAAAATTAAGAGTTCAAAGAGCCTAGAAGAATAGTGGATAATCTTGAAAACATAAGTACTTCTTACATCTTGAGACACTGAATCTTCTGTCTGACCACAATGGCGACAAACGATATCCGAGGAGTTAGAGAGAGGGTGATGCATCACGGGAAGAAGGAGGAGTTTGATACTAGGATCCAAAGTCTGGAAAATGCAGCCAAGTTGGATCTGAGGATCGGAGCCGTGAACCATCAGTGAGGAAGAATGGAAAGGACAACATCAGATATTCTTTTGAATGGCACAAAAGATTGATTTTGATGTAAAAATGTCATGACATGCTTAGTTTAATGGTTGGTTTAAATAATCAATGTAAATAAAGCATGCTATCTCACAGGATTATATAAAATAAATTTGTAGTACATGAGATGCATAGCTTTAAATATGGTAAAGCCGCTCTAAAGGCAGGCATTCATATGGTAAACAGTCCTAGAAGGCAATCAGCATAATTACTTAATGGATACTAGAAGCACTCCACGTCTATGTTGCCTGCTAAGCATTCTAACAAATATTCTTAACGCTAAGGTATTGTTGAAGTTATTTACCACTGGGAGAAAGAGGAACGTATTCTTGTCACCTGCAAAACATCAGTCCTTCACATTCATCACAAGCAAAGTTACCAATCAAGCTCACGTGCCAATATGTAGCCTCTGTAAAGCACTGGAATTAACAATGTTAAACAAACACAAAAGAAAAAAAAGCTACCAGGGACTAATGGAGGGACTCTGTACTAGAAGACAAGGAAGTCTCAACTGTGAAGCCAAGAATAGTTCAGTCATCTGCTGTTATCATGAGCTCCACTGTTTTATATCATATTTCTGTTTAATAGTCTCATGTGGCTGGATAGAACACAAAACAATGTAAGATAAAACTGGAAGACAGCACTATAACCTTCATAAGTAAAAACAATGATGCCACAGTCCAAAAAAAGCTATGCAACCCCTGAATAAGGCTAGGTTATGAACCACAGCCTAAATAAGCTGAAGCTTTCTATGAAGGGCCTGTTATTCTCTACAACTCTCAAGGTACCACTAGACGTACTGCAGAAATTACTACCATAAATCAAAGACTCAGTGGACTTTTTCCAAACAACAGAGTTAAAGCCTCTTTGAGCTAAGCAGATAGGCACCATTGAAAATGACTTGAAAATAAAAATGAAAATAATACCGCAGCAACAATTCCACAGAGATAGAAAGGTCTTCAAGCAAATTCCTGCTGTCCACCAAATTTAAGAATATTATAAATATGAAAAGACAGAACTTGAGCCATTATCACAACAGTAGAACAAAATGTTGCTATACTCATTTCGCTTTGACAGAAACATTTGCAAATGAAGAATACAGCATAAACCTATATAAATTATTACTAAATTAATTAGTGAACCTAATGAAAAAACAAGCCAAGGCAAGTCTTTGCAAGAGTGAAATTCCTGAATCAGGATATGAACTGTAAATCTGACTACCCTTTTTTCCAGACATCATGCACAGACCCTTAATGGGGCTGTGAACACTGTGGATAATCTGAAATCATGACAGCAGCATGATTCATAAAATGGACTTCTGTAACTGCAAACTCTGCACATAAGGAAATAAGCTGTCCCTTACAGTAGACTCTAATCATGAACAAACTGTCCAAATATATCTATAACAAACATTTACGTGCCAACAGAAGCCACAGCTCCCAAATGTACTGGGTATGACTAACTGTAAATTGCATCAGAATGGTTTATAAATGACCCACATGGCACTTAATTCCTCAGCTAAAAATGATTTTACAAATCTTTGATGACCACTATAAGTTGAATTAAATTAATGTGCACTCTTTTTGCTTTCAGCAACATCATTCATCACCTATAGGTTTCCAGTAACTTGGGATAAATGCTCCACAGTAACATCGATAAGCACATAAATGTGCAATTACAAGCTGTAGTTATACACACCATTATTGAGGAAGAGCATGGAAAAGCAAACTGCTGTAATGCTTTTCATTCATTATACATCATCAGTCCACACACATCAAGGAGTAATCAGAAAGGTATGGCGGGATGGATTGCCAGAGAAACAGCTATAGAACATCTCTGCAACACTTCCTGAAACAATACTAGGTCATACAGAGGTTTCACAGACATGTAGCCATAGCAGCTGTTACCTGTGAACATACAACTGACAGCTGCTAAAGCAACAGATGTGCTTTCAGTGGTCACATGCCTTACAATGTGTGTGGGAGGGTGGAGCATTGGGTCTGCTACCTACTGCATCATCATGGAGGGAGCAATTTGTGTTATTTTTAGGCATTTTTGTAATAATTATGAAGAACAAGTTATTTTAATATTTTCTTGAAAGAATTTGGTGCGTAAGGTGCTCCCATCTGTAGGAGTTTGTTGATACAGTGATGTATGGTCGTGTTACATTACCTCTGCAAACCATGCTCCTCAGCTGGATGTGCTTTTGCACCCATTTGAAAAATACTGTCATGTCTTGCATTCATATTTGCTGCACAACCACTGCGTGCAGAGCATATCCTTGTCATTACTAGGACAAGGGTATGTCCTGCTAGTTTTATCTGCAGTTAGTCCACAAATGTATGAACATAAAACCTTACAGTCTCCCCAACACACACACACACACACACACACACACACACACACACACACACACAGACACACACACTATACTTCATGATTCACATGTCTGTGAGTTGTGGACCACGCTATGCATCACACACACTTGCATAACTACTCCATACACAGAACCATCCAGATAAGTAATAGCGTACTTAGGGACATAAGAGAACATCTGTGAATCGTGGAGTGTTCTGGAATATGGTTTGGATTATGCACCAACCTCACACATTTGTAGAGTATATCTGTGAATCCTGGTTATAGTCTCAGAACAAAATTTAAAATACTGCCTTCTTCCAAACTCTCTGACTACCCTCTTAATTAGTACCCAAGCACAAAAATCATATTTTTAATAAAATGAGGGAGGCTTTAACAGAAAAAAAAAACAGAACAGCAAGCATTTCCTATACCGTTTTTATCAAGCAAATAGGATAAAAGGTATGTCAACAACTAAGTGTCCAGTGACTAGATTTGAAGCATGAATCACATTCCCAATGAAAAGGTAAATGATTTTAGTCTTATTCCGGTCACAAGCAAGAGAATCAGGAAAAAGAATAGAGCCCAAGCACAAATAACATGCTGCAAAAAAATTAAAAGATAAACCTGAAATAAAAAAACATGCAAACATCGCACACACACCACCTGTAGGCTTTTTCACCCACACTTTTCCTATCAGTCAATGACTGGCATTATACCATCTCTACCAAAAGAGTGCTACAAAAGGCAAGCCGACCACTGAATATTCCAAGACCAAATCTGAACTACATATCATGGCCCCAACAAAAAAGTGAAACAGTTTTAGACTACATTCAATCCAAAGGAAAAACAAGCAGGGGGATTCAATAAACTCCATGTAGGCTTCTAATGGAGTTTACGTGTTAGTGCAATGGTACGCGGCTTGCTGTAGCGTGCAATGCATATTAATGAAGTGCAGTGCGCCGAAGCTAGGTTTCGTGGCTCACAAGCTTGCAACAGTGTTGCTGGCCACAAAACCTTTTAAGTGTCTGCTGACAGATATTCCGTGTAAGGCAAAGCACCTACAGTGCTCGGATTTGTGCAGAATGCCACAATGATCACGAGGACTTTACAAATAGCTGTAATTCTGTTAGTGCAACACATCTGCACAGAGAACAACTTAATGAGAGGACAAATAACCAGTAACAGGGACATATTTGACATAGATGTCCCATAGGAATGTGTTAGAATTTAACAATCTCAACCTCTTTGAACCAGAAATGTGGACAAAGCCATAAAAATGGGGGAACAAAGTTCCAGAAATAGGTACAGATTTTTAATATTTCACTTCTAAACTTAGGAAGAAGACAGAATATATAGGTTGTACATTAGCATGAACTTTCTGAAGAGCATGAAGTTTGAAACTCAAATGCCAATCATCAGTTTCTGACTGCACTCTGCAATGACATGCCAATGATTTGCTAGGAAAAAAATATTATGGGGAAAAGATCACAAATATGAGACAAAAACTGGACAGTCTGCACAGATCAGGACAGTTGAGAGATATGCACTCAAATGTATGTAATATTGAGTCACATCAGTCCAGAGATAAGAAACAAAGACATTGGCTACCTTCAAACATTGGACCCCACCTAGTTTGGGTTTGTGATGGGACGATCTTGCCTCCTGAACCTGATCGACTTCTTCGAATCAGTCTCCAAAGCTGTGGACGAGGGTAAGGTAGTTTACACAGCCTACTTGGACCTCGCCAAGGCTTTCGACACCATCCCCCACTCTGGAATCATAGATAAACTTACTAAGCTGGGCATTAATCCCTACGTCACTCGATGGGTTGCAAATTGGATTACTGACAGAACAAACACTGCAAAAGTAGCCAACTCCAAATCCAGCTCCAGGCAAGTGACAAGTGATGTACCGCAGGGTTCTGCACTGAGACCACTCTTGTTTGGCATCTACTTCACTGAATTACAGGCTAACACTAAGGAACTCTGCCTTACAAAGTTCAAAGATGACTGCAAGCTGGGAGCCATTACTGAATCCCCAAATGATGTGGATATACTACAAAAGGGCCTTACTGACCTAGATGTTTGGTGCCAGAGCCATGGGCTCAAGCTAAATGTCAAAAAATGTACAGTTGTCCCCTTTGAGAAAAAACATTTACCAGTGAACTAGCACATAGGTGGCAGTACATTAAACACAGAAAGTGTGATAAGAGACCTATGGACACAGGTGAACAGTGGTCTCACCTTTGATAATCACACAGCCACAACAGTTAGAAAACAGGGGACAACAGATTGAGAGGCCTGCATAGGCACATAGCCTCATTGGTTCATATGAGGCTACTAGCCTAATAGCACCAGGGTGTTTAGAAGCCTAGCTGCGTAAAAACACAAGTACCCTTAAGCATAGTTGGATGGTTGCTTTTTAGCAGAGCGTGTTTGTGAGCAGCACCAACTGGCCCTGTCCATGAGGGACACAGGTGCTAGCCCAGAGGTGACTTTACAATCACCCAAACAGTTGTCAAGATTGTGTTTGAACACAGTCATTGAGGAGCACTGCTTCACATGCAGTGGGAGCATATTACAGGAGAATGTGACTCATTGTGGGATACATCTGTCTCCCCAGCATGTTCTGTTTATGTCACAGGCTAGGTTGAGAACCCTGGGGCAAATTATTGTTGTCCTATTTAAATTGCAGATGTCCATCAATTTCCAGAAGGGCAGGGTCTTGGACTGCATTGCAGTGCAGCCATACGTCACATCTCAGCAACCTACATGATACCGAGTACAGTGACAGGTATGTCAGTCTTTCTATGTATGCCATTTTCAGAGGCCTGGGAGTCTCCCAGGCACAACCCTGTGTTCTCTCCAGTTGCTGCAGGTGTCTGGTGAGGTACAGAGAGATGTCAGCACTGTACTCCTTTACTGCTTTGATAAGGGTAGAGTACAGCAGAGGTATGAGCACCTTGGGCTTGGATGTGATGTCCATATGTAGGATGTGCTCAATGCAGATTGTGTGTGTCACCATTATGGGCACATAGTGATGAAAGTGTAGATTGCTATCAACATGTGTTCCCAAGTCTCCCAACAGTGTGTTTGAGCTTAGGGGCTGCTATGTATATCATAGATAGTAGGGGTACTTCATTGACAAAGATAACAAGGAGTCATTGTATGCTTAAAGTTCAGTCTGTGAGTTTATCAGTCTGTGTCAGCCCCTACATTAATATGTTACCATCACTGGGGAACTCTGTGAGTGCATTAATAGTCATATGCAAACCTGGTAAACTACAGGCCATCTACTGTTGCCTGTGCATCAGGGAAGTATTTCAGATGAGGACCCAGTACAGATCCTTGTGGTATTCCACTGGTGAGTGGGCTAGTGGTGGAAGTGCAGTCCCCCACTTTGAGTGCATGGCTGCTGTTGTTGAGCTAGTTGGCTATCCATCTACTACTGTATGGGAGATCTTCACTATCAGACATGAATGGGGATAGTGTCAAAGGCCTTGGATAACTCAACACAGGCAGTATGTTTTGCTATCCCTCATCCAGGTCTTTGGGGTCAGTATCCAAGAAGTCCACAAGGGTCAATAAGCAAGCTCTACCCTTCACAAAACCAAAATGGGTAGGTCAAGTGTATTGTGTTGATATGTGGATATGGTCCATACCGCTTCCTGCACTAGTCTTGCAGATAATTATTTTTAAGCATATGGATCAATGGTTGCAGTTCTGCATGTTACCACATTGATGTGCACTGCATAACACACAACATTTTATATTACATTTTGTAGTCTGGCTGATATATGTGTGTGCAAAGTACTGAGATGCCAGGGTTGTAGTGCCTGGAGAGGTGCCAACACATGGATGCGTTTTAAATATGTGACATACAGTTAAACAGGGCCCACAGTTTGTAATGTTTCTATATGGAATTTCTTGTCATACCAAAGGAAATAGACAGTAAACAGCAGCAATACACCATGATATATACACATCCATAGCTAGGCAAGCAGTGAGTTTGCAAAATGGTTAGTAAAGTGCATATGCATGCCAGATAGTCACATTGCTAAAGTCTGACAGTACTGAGTCTCTGGAATAAACCTGCTACTTAACTGACTGTGGCAGCACACTTTATTGCAGTTAATGCAGTGATATATTCCTTTTTGGGGGCAGGTGGTACGGGTTCAAATCATACTTTAAAATACTTTTCATTACAGAGTGATAATGCAATGATATGAATTGTTTATATGAGATGTGTTGCTGTGTGTTGGCACTGCGCAGCAGTGTTACGCAGCATTGCATGGGGGTAAATGCATTCGTTTGCCACCACTCACCATTGGTACATTAAAGTGCACCTCCATGCAAACATGGAGTCCAAAACAGTGAAGGGATCCATTGCTTCTCCACCATTGCTAAAGTCTAACAGTTAGTATTGAGTCTCTGGAATACAACTGCTACTTACTTGACTCTGTGGCAGCAACTATTAATGCAGTTAATACAGAGATGCATTCCTTTTTGGGGCCAGATGGTATTGGTTTTGAATACAGCTGTACGTAATGTAATACTTTTAACTACTTTTGCATTACCATTGCTGCACATTGGTGTGTGATGCACACCAGTGCACAATAATGCATTACAGAAAAGAAATGGGGAAGACAGTACAGTGGTGAAATGAGGAGCAAGCAGGGGGAAGAATAAATGGAAAGCAATACAGGAATGTGCAGGAGGGAGGTGGGAAAGAACCACAGCTATCAATTTCTTCAACAGTAAAAACTGATAATATATGACAAATATTAGCTGAATGTGGATTGTCACTTCCAGAGAGAGGGGTGACCACAACACGCTCATGTTGTATAGCTAACTAGACCAATCAAGTGAGTTAAGAAGACACATGTGTGAAATGGAGAGCTATGTATGGGCTGATTTTTTTTGTGGGACAGGTGCTCTTTTTATTAACAGGAATGTTGGGGAATGGAAGTAGGTATGTCTGGGTCTGGTAGGCTGGGTAGGTGAGGAAGCAATTGGCAGACAGACAAGACAAACAAGACAAGAGACAGGGACAGTGGTGACACAAGAGATGGGTGGACAACATGAATGGGGTGGGGACATCCAGGACCCATGGTCGTCAAGCTGGGTGACAGTGAGAATTGAGTCCTCACCCACAGGACTGCCATCACTGTCACTTCACTCTGCCACTGGCTGGAATGCTTGATTTCTCCTTCTCCTCCTCCTGGTATTACATAAAATGAGGGAGAGCAGCCATAGGCATGCACCAACAAAGTGAGTGCACAACCCTATGCACCATCCCTGACAACTCAATGCAGGTGATAAATTCACTACATCTGGCACTGCTCCCAGAGGGAACCACTGGACTATCCTCCAGGGCAGGACTTACATGTGGGGATCCTGCCAGGTTGGCTCCCAGATGTACTGGGCAGCAGTGCCATAGCTGGTGGAGTGGGGGCAGGTGGATCCAGTGGGGCAAGCCTACCCACTGTGTTGTAGAGCATTTCATGATGTGGTACACATGGATGACATTGACACATTTTGATGACACATAATGAAATAAAACAAAAAATTAAAAAATAAAATAGAATAAAAAAGAGAGATAAGAGTTGGGGTGAAAGGAAAAAAGAGATAAGATTAGTACCTTCATATGTGACATACAATGCATTAACACAATTACCTGACTCTATTATGACTATTATCTTAGCCTTTACTCTTAAGACTACCACCCCCTAACAGACAACTTTTACTTTTAAGACTACCAGCTCCTAACAGATGCATACTATACTAGTACTACAGATTGCAGCAAGTACTCCTTTACATGTGCACATACGCATGTTCCAGTTATACAGACTGCAGTTTACAGCACGACATGTGTACCACTGTTACATAGAGCTTTTACTTTAAGCCTTTAATTTACACACAGCTGAAGAATTAACAGTATTGTATATTTGAGAAGTGTGGTATTTGAACTCACAACCTCTGACTAAAGTCTAATATTGCACTCTTAGTTTGTGCTACAGACAAATGCATGCATACTTGCTTTTACAGTTCAGACATTCATGTTCAATCTGATACAACTCTATAAAATACTAAAGCAACTATACTTAACTTTTAATGCTACAATAACACAACCCTTCTGCTGCATATATACCACATGCCTCCCTCATCCTCAACAACCTAGCACCATGGGTCCTAACACTGACTTTCCTTTCTGCGGCAGTTGTGGAAAAACAGAACAGAACAGAATACCATTATGAATACCAGTCTTGCCTATATTCAGCTTTTAAGTCTTACAAGTACTTTCGTACACAGGTGTGGGATGTCTGCAGTCCTAAATTCCCCTGATCCAATTGTCAAGGGTATCCCTCTTCCCCTCCACAGGCCACTGTAGTGATGTCTGCATAGTTCACCAGTGTGGGGCAGACCGGTGGCACTGGTTACAGCCCAGTCCATACTATCCCAATTCTCTGACTTATACAGCAACCCAGAATAGTCTCTCTGCAGTAGTCTGGCACTGTGGTGTTTCACTAAGAGTCCAACAAAGGTATTGGACTCCTGGACGTGTCTATATTACCCGATCAAAAGTTTAGGTTAGCGAATACCTAAATGTCGATCTGGCAATACTGAAAAATTAAAACAGCGAACGGCCGATTTAACATAAGGAATGAATTCCCTCAGCCACAAAAAAAATATTTAAACCAAAATGAAGTGGGGGGCTTTGCCCCCACACCCCCTCTAACTAAATATGCCAACTCTGAGATCGCTCTACAGTGGGGAAAGGGACAAAATCCACATAACGGCCAAGGGAATTCTTTCCCTGTTTTAAATTGGCTGTTTGTTTTTTGTTTTCGCTATTACCAGATCGATGTTTAGGTATTTGCTAACCTAAACATTCGATCAAGTAATAGGAACCCCTCCTGGACACCCCATCTCTGAGACCTAAATCTCACACTCTCTCCATGAATGCTTACTATGTCTACCATGGATCAAGAGCAATGGAGAATGATGGTTTCCCACCAATTCCAGTTACTGAGTTTACAGGGACTTCACACATTGTTTGAAAATGTGGTGCACCGCTTACCATCCACAAACATAGTGCTCCTCAGTACACACCCCTGAGCCCCGTGTTTGCGCGATGGTAAGTGGTGAGCAGTGGCAAGCAGTGAAAAATTACACAGGCAGTTGTGCATGTGCGTGCTAGGCATATGTAAAGGCCCTGCCAATCCAGACAGCAGAAATATACTAACAGGAATATAGTACACAGTATACCCCCAGTCATACATTTGATAATAATGCGATAACACATAATGGGAACTGGAATGAAATTAGAAGTGTATGGAATAAGCTGTGTTCGAACCCAGGACAAACCAGATAAAACACAGCCAAACCTGCCATTCATTTTTCTCCATTTCATGCAAACACTGGCCAAAATAAATAAATAAAAATAAAAGAGACAAAGAAAAGGATTTAAACCCACTACCAACTGGCCCCAAAATGGAATGTATCAATGCATGAATACATGCTGCCACAGAGTCAGATAAGTAGCAGGTGTGTTTCATAGACTCAGTACTGTTAAACTTTAGCAATGTGGCTCACGTTTACACACTGCTTAGCTACCACAAACATGTATATGCACTTTACTAACCATTGTGCAAACCTGTTGCTCACTGCGCTATGGAAAACTACATATTAATTATTACTTCTGTTTATTGTCCATTTCAAATGTTGTGTTATATGCAATGCACATCAATCTGGTAACATGCAGAACTACAACTACTGACCCATAAGCCTAACAAGGCTTATCTGCAAGGCTAGGGAAGGGATCAGCATGAACCTTATCCACAGGGACATAGGTTACCTTTAACACACACGAGTCAAACCATATTGTGCTTGTCAAGGAGATCTTGCCTATTGAACTTTGTGGACTTCTTTGATACTGACCCCAAAGACCTGGATGACATGCCACCTATGTTTAATTATCTAAGGTCTTTGACAATATTCCCCATTCATGTCTCATAGTCAAAATGTCCCATCTGGGATCTAAGCCATGCAGTACTAGCTGGAAAGCCAACTGGCTCACCAACAAAACACAAACTCTCAAAGTTGGGGACTGCACCCCCCCCCCCCGCACTAGCAACTTACCAATGGAATACCCCAAGGATCTGTGCTGGGCCCTCAACTGTATGAAAACTACTTCCATGTAGTGCAGGCAGTGGTAGATGACCTGTGGTTTACCACATTTGCAGATGATTGTTAATTGGATGCACTGATATAGATTTACCCAGTGACAGTAACATATTACAGAAGGGATTGACAGAGACAAAAGATTGGCGCCAAACTCACACACTGAACCTTACAGCAAACAATGCCTCATTGTCTCCTTTGGCAATAAAGCATCCCTGTTAATTAAGATATACATAGCACCCCTCTCAGCTCAAACAGTGTTGTGAGACTTGTGAACACATGCTTATAGCAAACTACACTTTCATCACTATGTGTCCATAGTGGTGAGACACATATTCTACATTGCACACCTCATACATATGGACATCACATCCAAGACCAGGGAGGTCATAGCTCTGTTGTACTCCACCCTTATCAGACCACTAAATGAGTACAAGGCTCCCTTCTGTCTGTACCTCTCCAGACAACTGCAATAATTGGAGAAAAATAGAGGTTTGTGACTGGGAGAATGCAGGTCCTTCAAACATCACATACATGGAAAGAGTATAAGACCTGTCACTGTATTCAGTATCCTCCAAGCTGCTCAAAGGTGACATATGCCTGACCTACACAGAAGTCTCAGACCCTGCCCTACTGGAAATGCTGGACATCTGCAAATCAAATGGGAGAAGAATAACTTGCCCCAGGGTTCTAAATCTAGCCTGTGACATAAACAGAGCATGCTGAGGAGACAGATATATCCCCCAGTGACTCACACTCCTCTGTAATACACTCCCACTGCATGTGAAGCAGTACTCCTCAATGACCCTGTTCAAGCACAACCTTCACTACTGGTTGAGTGATTGTAAAGTCACCTCTGGTGTGGCACCTATGTCCCTCATAGACAGACTCAGTTGTTACTGCTTACAAAATTGCTCTGTTAACAATGACCATCTAAATATGCTTAATAAGGGTACTTGTATTTCTACACAGCTAGCCTTGTACTGCCTCATGTATAGTGATAACCATGCACTCCTACAACTTACAAATATAGTATGTGAGAGATGCAACTATACAATGAATCTAGAATAACTGTTCTCTCTCTCAAGTAACAACAAACGAGATATCAAACAGAATGTCAGCACACACACTTCACCTCCTCAACACACCAAGTGTACAAAACATAAACCTACATACGCAGAGGTACTCATTAAAAGCTTACCAAAAGAGCAGAGGCCTAACAAATGCAAACCTACTGCACACATTACTGTCCCAACGGAACCCACTACACATAAAAACAAACATATCAGTGTCTCACCCATTAAGCTCTTAAGGCAAAACACCTCAAAACCAATGTCTTGGTCATAGGCAAATCCATACTGAGACACACAGATGCCCTCCTCAGCAGGCTGTACAAGGAGAAAGTTACAGTCAGCTGCCTGTTAGGTGCCAGGATCCAAAAAGTCAGGCATGCACTCAAGTCTCTCAGCATCAAGCATAGTTACATCTCTGTCATACTCCATGTTGGAGTAAATGACTTGAGACGTACCTCACTGGACTATATGAAGAGAAATATGACTGAATTCTCAGACTGTATGTCCCAGACAGGTACATCTGCAGCCTTAAGCAGCATTCTAACATCACCCAGGATGATGCCTCAATACAAAAAAATGAATTATAGACTTCATCAACTTGCTTAGCTACTGGTGTCAGTCCAGAGGGATGCAATATTTGTCAGCCTGAATGATATAGTCGACAGACCACACTGCTTTGCCAGGGATGATCTTCATCTGTCACCTCTTGCTTTTCAGTTACTGGCCAAGGTACCTGCTTCCCCACAGTGCCTTTTTAGGCAATGTCATAAGAACAGAATTCCTGATGTAAAAATATCCTCAAAAGGCAAACTCAAGGTTATGCTGCTTAATGCTAGGAGTCTAAATTAGAAACTACACTCAGGGGAGGCACTTCTTACTTGAGAAGATGTTGATGTTTGTGCAGTCACAGAGACAGACATAGGGACGCAGAGAGTACTCCGGCCATGAAAGGCTATAATGGTTTCCACACGGTCAGGCTGCAAAATGAATGTGAAAGTGTCATAAAAGACAAATACACTTCAAGACTGGTTAAGCAGTATGACTCCTTAGAGTTACTCCCAGTCCAACTAACTGTAGGAAAGACCCCCCCTCCACATCATTGTTAGCTACAGCTCCACCAACTTGAACCATGAAAACCATACAGTGCCTTCCTGGACCTAGTTCAGTCACTCATAATACAGCCAAACACCCTAGGCATGTGTAACTTTAACTATCCTTCCATCTTTACGGATACAGAGATCAGCTCAAACACACCTGCCCTTAGGTTCCTGCACTTTGTAAACACAAATGCTTTGGAACAGTTAGTCTGCACCTCCACAAGGGGCTCGAATGTCCTTGACCTAGTACCCACCAGCATGGGAGATCATTGAACCCCCCATGTGTAAGACCCTCCCTGGTAAGGACTGACCATAAATCGGTCACATTCAATGTAGCGATCTTACCTGACCCCCCCCCAAGGATACAAAAAGTTAAAAATTCTCCAAAGCAAACTATACCCTCCTAGTTTCAAACCTCCTGCCACCACTGACAGTAAAGACTCCTATATGAAGGTGTACACAAGTCCCCTGTATAAACAATTTTGCAAGTGTATAGATTTAGCTATACCAGAACGGATGAAAACTTGCTCACAAAAAAACAAGCCGCTCTGGTGGGCATCTAGTATAAACAGATTATACAAGATGAGAAAGAAACTAATGTCCAGGAATAAGAGGGAATAGTCTCAGCAAAAGAACACCCTTCTTAGATTGAACAAGCAAATTAGACATCTTGTAAAGTCCTCTAAAGCTAATTACAGAACTAAATTAGCATCCATAGCCAAGGATAATCACAAGGCATTCTTTAGCTATACATGTAATGTAAAATGGAAGGCCCGGCTTTGCACCAAACTTAGAGTGGATGGTACCACTCATACTGAACTTGAGGACATAGCCAACCTGTTAGTAGACAGGTTTGGTAAAAAATTCACACCCCCATCACCACCAATCATACCCCAAAGCATACCTGTCAACAGTTCTCTACCTATTATCTCCAAAGAACAGGTCATAACCACATTCATAAAGGCCAAAAACACAGCCTCTATGGGACTGGATAAAATACCAAGCTGCAAGAGGTAGCAGAACCACTGGGTCCTCTCTCTAACTACAGTCTAAGCACTGACTTTGTCCCAGCACAGTGGAAAACAGCAACCATAATCCCCTTGCACTGAGGGGATCCCTCAACTGACCAGGGGAACTAAACACCCATAAGCCTGGCCAGCCTTGTCTGTAAGGCCACGGAGGGAATCATCTTGGACCTTATCAACAAGGACATTGGTGACCTTCAAACTCTTCACCCAACCCAGTCTGGCTTTAAGGGCAAATCATGCCTGTTAACCCTAGTGGAATTCTCTGAGAGTGTCACCAAAGCCCTGGATGAAGGCAAATCAGTGCATACTGCCTATCTTGCTTTGGCTAAGGGCTCTGACACAATCCCTCACTCAAGCATCACTGCAGAACTCATCCAGCTGCGGATTAACCCATACATCATTAGATGGGTAGCCAACTGGTTCACCAACAGAACACATACAATCAGAGGTGGGGATCCCACCTCTACCAGCAGACCTGTTACCAGTGGTGTCCCACAAGGGTCTGTGCTGGACCCCTACTGTTTGGAATGTAGCTCTCAGAAAATCAGGCAAAAACCGAATGCCTGTGGTTCACCAAGTTTGCTGATAACTGCAAACTGGGTGCAATAATTGAATCTCCAAACAATGCCAACATACTACAAAATGGACTTACATACATAAATGATTGTTGCCAAAACCACAGACCCCAAAAATGCACTATTATCCCATTCAGCAAAGGAGAAGTCCCTGCAAATTACACAATTAACAATTCCCATCATGATCCAATCCGATGATGAAAGATTTGGGAATGCAGGTTGATAGCAGCCTCAGCTTTGATCATCATGTGTACGCAGTGGTAAGGAAGGCATTTTACAGTGCATACCTCATAAGTGAGGACATAGTATAAGGATGTTATAACTCCACTGTACGTGTCCCTCATCAGACCAATAATAGAGTACATGCTCTCTTTTGCACGTACCTCACCAGACTCCTGAAGCAGCTGGAGAGACTCCAGAGATTTCTCATTAAGACAATCCAGGGACTTCCAACACATTACCTACATGGACAGACTGAGGACCCTGACACTGTACTCTGTAACGTATAGACTGCTGAGAGGCTACTTGTGGCTGGTATACACAGCAGTCTTGAACCCTGTCTTAATGGAAATGCTGCAACTCTGCAAATCAAATGGGATAAAACGTATTCATTCTAGAAACCTTAACCTAGCCTGCGACATCAATAGGACATGCTGGAGAGAGAGAGATATCTCCCAGAGATTGCCACTCCTATGGAACAAACTGCCTATTCACATGAAACTGAGCTCCTCAATGACCTATTTAAGTGTAACTTGGACAATTGGATAGGAAATCATAAATTTAACCCGGGGGTTTCACCTATGTCATACTTAGATGGGGGCACCCAGTGCTGATCATGGATTTACAAATATGGACTACATCCTGGTCTATAAGGGAACAATGGTACAACTTGGCTAGGCTTGAAAAGTCCCTTCGGCCATTAGCCTAGTAACCTCCTATTAACCTAAGGCCATTATGGTAGTAGCCTCATATGAACCTATGCAGGTCTGCCAACATCTTGTCTCACACATGGGCTGCTGATGTCACGTACAGTCCTACAAAAGTCAGACCTATGCCATGGTGTTTGCATTAAGTACTGTGTTCTGTAGTCTGTGTACTTAGGTAGGGGTTCTATTCTCATTGCAGTGAACTGTGTGTGCGTGTGTGTGTGTGTGTGTGTGTGTGTGTGTGTGTGTGTGTGTGTGCACGCGCGCACTCTTGCTTGATATCACAGACAGCCTTTTACTGCAGCATGTGGGGACACTGTTATTACCATATTTTCAAAAGACACTGCTGGTGTCATCAGCTATATCAGATTTTTGGATATGCAGTCATCTTACCAGGGCATGGTCATATACTAGCCTGAAGGCCAGGCAGACATCACCTCATCCTATACCAGACAGATTACAGTGACATAGAGTTTAATCTATCCACATACATCATGGCATGGTTTGCAAGTCCTGTGATATGTTGCTGAGAAAAGCCATGTGGTCTCTCCAGCTATTGCATGTGTCTTCTGAGGTACATGCAAAAAGAGAGCATTATACTGTATTACTACTCTGATGAAGTTTAACTACAATGTTGTCACACAATCCTAAGATCTGAATATGATGGTGTGACTTATGATGTGCACCATACGTCTGTCCTGGAAAATCATTAGAGAGAGAAGTTAGAAAGTTATGATACACATTACAGTTTCTGACTTCACAACCCTTACAAGGGCATTCACTATAAAGTTGTGAAATTTTGATGCTAACTGTCTAACTTCCCAAGGCCAATACAAGTCAAAAGTACAATCACCAGTTCAACAACACAAATGTAAATATACTAAGCACTAAGTTAGCTATGCACCCTAAGTATCAGACACAGCTTTTGTATCCCTGAAGCCAAAAGACAGAAAACAGGGATATGACATAGTTATCATAACTTGCACGGGGTGTTGTGTTGGGGGCAGGAAGTCTAGGCTAACACAAAAGGTCAGTGAGTGTGTGTGACTAAGAAGGAGAAGGAGGCAGACATTGGGATAAAACAATAAATGGCCTGTGAAACAAAATGAGTAACTGTTGTGTGCTGTGTCTGTAGGGGTCCTCCAGGTGAAATTGGTGTGCGAGTGTCTGCATGAACACAGCCAAGCTTTGTTCTAGCTCTACGTCTTGGCCTGTCGAAGAGGTGTGAGCAGTGCATGGTAGAGGTGACAGTTCATCATTTTCTTCCCTGACCATGAGAACTGTCTCTACCAGGAGTTGCACTGGCACTGCCACACCCAAGTTTAGATGCAGTGCTGCTTTCTGAATGTGACTGATGTCTGCCGGATGAGCTTCCCTCACAGGGACGCCCAGGACCACAACTCCATGGTCTGCCAAGTCTGGGTGTGGACAGCACACTCACTGATGTAGAAGTGGAAATACTGCGACTATGGAAGCGTGATCGGGCACGGCCACATCACTGACAGCAGGTGATGTGCCTGACCTATGCCCACGAAGATGTAGTTCCCCTCCCAGCAGACATTCCATCACAGACACTGCTCGTTCCATGACAGATACCCCTCATTCCAAAGTGTCATTCATCCGATCGAGTGAATCGGTAAAACGGTAAAGGCAGTCACTCATGTCAGACTGTGCCACATCCACAACCCTGTCAGACTGTGCCACATCCACAACCCTGAGCATCTGTCTGCAGCACCTATAGGAACATGCCTGTGCCTCCATAATGGCCCTAAATATATGCCGAGTGGCACAGGAAGTGACACCTGCACCAGATGGAGGAGGCCAATAGGCCCCCTCCGAGCACCTTTTTCGAACCTCCTGTGTGACACCTCACCCACACTTTGGCTACAGCCAAACTCAACAAGCACTGAAGCTGCAGTAGCCACACTTCCCTGATCGATATCCTCGCCCTCCACCTGTCCAATATCTGTGGGCTCAGTGGACTGTGTAGAAGTAGGCCTACTGGCTGTGTCCCGATAGAAATGTAGGGGATGGCTGCATGTCAACCTCTGTGTCAGATTCAAACTCTGTACCTCCTGACTGTGCCTCAGTTTGGCCACCATCATCATCAGAGTCTGCTGATACATTGACATCAGGTGGCACCCAGCACACACTCCCACTGTCATGATGTCCTGCGATAAAAAACAAGAAACACAGAAATACATTAATACCTGCACTACTATATTCCAATATATGCTAACAGTTCTGCCACTATTACAGGCAGTACAGCAATACACACAACAGGCCTGAGATCAAAATAACGTACTACAATATTTCTTTAAATTGCATTGCAGTACTGACATAAAAATATTCGGCTTACCATCTGCAGAAGACATACTGCGCTGTAGTCCAGACAGTCCTGGAAGAAATTAAGCAAGAGGTAAGGGCAACATCATCACAATTAACAGTAACACAGGGGATAATAAATGTATCCCTTTATATGTGCATTAACTCTACTTTCAACAAGAACATGACTAACATTTATTTATTTTGATTTATTTATTTATTTATTTATTTACATTTGTTGACCAGGAGTGTCCGACTGGACGTAGGTCCATTTTCAGCAGAGGCCCGGGGAGAACAACTCCACAGTTAAAATATACAGACAGTAGTTACATTGGATTTACATAGCAATTAACAATTTGATTAACATAGCAATTAACAATTACAAACATAGTTACAGATGAAGAACATAGTACATCAGTAGACAACTAGAATCTTTATCATCTACGAAGTACATAACAGACATTAACAATTGATACAATAAGAAGTTCCTGCTGTATAATAAGTAGTAGGCGTACGAGCATCCGAGCTTGCTATAATCAAGGTAGTTAGTGGAGTGGAAAGAAAGGTAGTGGGTGGATGGGGTGGGTGATATTAGAGTGGGAGTTGCAAGGGCATAGCCAGCATGTTTTTAGGTACGCTTTTAGCAAAGTTTTGAAGTGGGTGCATGATGGTACGGAGGTAATTGTGGGTGGGAGGGAGTTCCATAATTTGGCTATGGCGCAAGAGAATAGTGCTTCACCAGCAGAGTTATTGGCTTAAGTGATCTGCAAGTGATTTTTGGTGCTGGATCTTAGTGGTCTGGTGGTGCGATAGGGTTGGTGTAGATTCTGGAGGAATGGGACATTTAGTGGATGGTTTACTAGTTTGTGGGTGAGTGTGAGTTGATACCATTGAAGGAGGTGAGGGAGTTCAAGCCAGTCCAGTTCAGCAAATGAGAGACAGTGGTGACTACGGTAGGATGCCCCTGTGGTAAATTTGGCAATTTTGTTGTAGCAGGTCTCTAGTGTGTTTAGATCGCATTGCCTTAGGTTGGTATATATTGGAGAGGCATAAAGTAGGGTGAAGATAAGGTGGGAATTTGCTACTGAAATCTTTGCTGCTTTGGTGAGAAGTTGCTTATTTCTGTATAACGCTCCTATTGTGGACTGTTTTTTATGGTCATGGATATGTGAATGTCAAATTTTAGTTTATTGTCCATTTCCACACCTAGCAATTTGGTGTTTTCTGTTGGGTGTATAGTGGTGTTGTCTTTTGCTGCGATGTTAAAGTGAGAGTTGTTTTGAGTATGTTTGGTGGGTTGGAAGATGAGTAGTTTAGTTTTGTTTGGGTTGAATATTAACTGGGCATTGGATAACCAAGTTTCAACAGAGGAAAAGGCTTCCTGTGTGACTTTTTGCAGTTTGGGTAGGGACTGGGCTGAGCAGATGATAGTTGCGTCATCTGCATATTGTATGAGTGTGCCATGTTTGGTGGCAGAGGCTAGATTATTGGTGAAAATAGAGAAGAGTAGGGGTCCAAGGATGGATCCTTGGGGAACCCCTACAGAGACAGGTAGTTGGGGAGATATGTCATTCTGCCATACAACAGATTGTTGGCGGTCAGACAGGTAACTCTGAAACCAGTTGGTGATTGATTGAGAGAAGGATAGGTTATTGAGGACAGAGATGAGTTGTTTGTGTGGGACCATGTCAAATGCTTTAGATAGGTCTAGGGAAGTAGCAGAGGAGAGCTAGCCATTGTTTTTATGCTGAAGGATAGTGTTAGTAAAGGAGAGTAAGACAGTGGTGGTGCTATGGTTTGGTAGGAAACCATACTGAATATTGGAAAGGAGGTTGTTAGTAAGGAGGCAGTCTGAGACCTGAGAGTGACTGCATCTCTCTAGTATTTTGGAGAGTGGAGAAAGAATAGCTATGGGGCGGTAATTGGTTAGTTCTGTGGAGGGGCCGCCTTTGTGGAGGGGAATTATATATGATATTTTCCATAGTGTGCGAATGTAACTTTCTGACAGAGATCAGTTAATCAAGATGGATAGTGGGTAGGCCAGAGCATCAGCTGCGATTTGTAGGTATTCACTTGGGAGGTTGTCTGTTGCTAATTTGGTGGGCTTAAGTTTAGTTAAGAGTTTTTTTTTATGTTGGAGGTAGGTACAGGAGAAAAAGAGAAGGTAGTGGGGAGATTACTAGTTGAAGGTGTGGGTTGGAGGGGAGGGGGGTTGTGATGTTTAGCTAGTGATAGTATGGTCTGTATGGAAGTGTGTGTTGAATGAGGTAGCAATATTTTCGGAGGAGGGGTACTGACTTTACCTGGGTGGAGGATGGAGTTTATGGAGGACCAGAATTGTTTGTGGTTGTGTTGGGAGGAGTCTAGGGCAGACTGGTAGTATTGGAATTTGTCCTGTTTTATTAGCTTTTTGACTATTGCATAGTTCTAGGAATTTCTGTCTAGCTGAGGGGGTTTTGGTTTTGTGCCAGTGCTCCCAGGCTTTATCCCTGTTATTCATTTCTGACTTAGTGGTTTTTTGTAGCCATGGGAAGGGTTATGCTTTGGTTCTGGAAAGTCTTATGGGGGCGTGGTAATTAAGGACAAAAGCACCATGTTGTCTAAAGCCATCAATAACTACTTGGTTTTCGGCATTGGTGAAGGGGGGGGGGTCTCCTGGGAATGACATGCCTGAGTGTTATACTTGAAGGTGTCCTAAAAGACAGAAGAAGTATAATACACATAAGTATCACATAACTACAAAATAGCTATTTGCAGATAAAAGAGAAAAGGTAGTCAGTCAGTATTACCCACTACAGAAACATAACAGTCTAGCGATGTGAAATACTAACAGTGGGCAGGATGCAAAACAAGGAGAGTAACAACAGCAACATATTCTTGTTTGTGCCACAATAGTAACTCATCTTTGCCCCCCCCCCCCCACAAAAGAACAGGCAAATGTCCCATTTTGCTAAAGAAACATCTTTAAAATGCTAAAAGTGCTATCAAAGGGCCTGTCCCTGAAACATTTGTACATATTTATCACAAAGCATTCCATTTTCATGTATTCACAGTCATGTGTACCTCTGCAATGGCTTGACAAACATGCCCATGCCATCAGTACACTTCTAACCAATGCATCAGATAAAAGTGAAAAGCCTTTGCTTCACAGTATTCATAAATACATTGCAGCATATGCAGTATGTAGGTGACAAAATGGGAGCATACCTGCTGAAGTTCAGTACTCATCTGTACAGATCTATCCTAAAGAAAAAACATTTTTGCAGTCTTCCAAACATACACAACTCTCCTCACCATCAGTTTGGCTAGCTACACAGTTGCCTTTTTATGGTGTAGATTACTAATGGATTTCATACGTCCTCGTCTGTGTTTCATAGATGCTAATTATGACATAAGTAGCTGAATTGCAAGGTAAGCAACAAATCCAACACGGTGGAGCTACTCAACAAGCTATAAAGCATCCATGTAGACTCCAAGCTGATTTTTCCTGCAGATTTCGAAACTTTTGGAGTACAGATATAGAGAGTCTACACAGACAGAATGTTAGGGGCTGCTACTGCTTTAATCCATTTGTATTTGGTACTGGATGAAGCCAATCTACTGCTGCTGCCAACAGGCCTAGGCCGAGAAGGAGAAGAGTTTTTAGGCCCCGTTTAACTTTTCACAACCTATATGATGTGGAAATTGTACAGCGCTACAGGGTGGACAGGGACACACTACAGGAACTCTGTGACCTCTGCCTCCCTCAACTCAGAGCCGGAGCCAACAGAGGGGAACCCATCCTAGTGGAAACTAAGGTATGTGTAACCTTTAGACTCTCAGCTAAAAGTACCTTTCAGAGACCAAAAGGGGACATGCTGGGGGTGTCACAGGCATCAGCATCCAGGATCCTCCATCAATTCCTGAATGCTATGCTCCAACATGCCAGTGAGCGCATACATTTTCCCAGTAGTTTTGAGAAGAGGGCCCGAAATATGCAACAGTTCTACTGGGTAGCACACTAACCTGAAGTACTGGGTGCCATACATTGCAATCATGTAGAAATGAAGGCACCACCTGAGGAAAAGGGTAGGCTCTACATTAACAGAAAGGATTACAACTCTGTCAATTGCCAAGTCATGTGTAATGCCAAGGGAATCATCTTGAATGTGTGTGCTAGCAACCCTGGCAGTTACCATGACTCACTTATCTGGCAAACGTCCCAACTATACCAGATGTTTGCTAGGGGAGGATATCCCACAGGGTCATTTACTAGGGGATGAAGGCTATGCACTGGAACTGTGGCTAATGACACCCATCAGAAATGCACACCCACACTCACGGAAAAATGTCATAATGAGGCACATGCTCAAACCAGAAATGTCAGAGAGAGTGTGTTTGGGTTGATGAAGTCATAGTCCCAGTGCCTAGATACATCTGGAGGAGCCCTGCAGTACATTCCATGGACATATACAGAAATCTTCACAGTATGTGGCATGCTACACAACATAATCATGAGGAAACAGCTGCAGCAGGCTCACCAAGGGGAAGGGGCACACATCCCACCACCAATGCCAAGGTCACCACAGCCACAGGAAGATGGCATTCAGAGGGGGAACCACCAGCTGCTGTGGGTGTAGGCAGACATAAGCATGCTCAGCATGCCCTTGCATTAGCTAAAAGGCAATGCATACACACTCACTCACCACCTAGGGGGCTAAAACCTTCCTCCTACTAGCATATATATAGTACCATTCATGCTAGACAACTCACACAACCGTTACCTCCCCATCTATTGGCTGTATACTGCTTGCATCAGACAGGGTCAGCCCTGAACTGACACTGTGGCAACTGCTGCATTTAGAAGGTAAGTCCTGAATATGGAGTGTATTGTTTAATAATATTATGGCATATCCTTGTATTTCATCACTTGGTACAGTAAGCAGGTAAAAGGCGGGAGATTTGTACAGAAATTAACATGTGACAGCAGGGACTTATTTGACTTGTATGTATCCACTAGTAAGTAGTAGACCTCAGGCATCAAGGATTCGCACAGTCATACCTCTCAAAAGTACTGATGACCACTGAATGCTCTCAGTTTAGTACCATGCATTTGTACTGGAAAATCATTAAAGACAGAGGTTAGAAAGTAATGATACACATTGCAGTTTCTGACTTCACAATCCTCACTAGATCAAACAACAGGCAGGATGCAAAACAAGGACAGTAACAAAAGCAACATATCCTTGTTTGTGCCACAACAGTAACTCACCTTTGCTCCACACACAAAAGAACAGTCCAGTCCATTCTTGTTTGTGCCATACCAGTAACTGGCCTTTGCTCTCCCCAAAAGAACAGTTTATGCTTGTTTGTGCGATAACAGTAACTCAGTTGTGTTCCCTCCTCAAAAGAACAGTGTAACTTTGTATGTACCAAAACAGTAACTCACCTTTGCTCCCCCCAAAAGACCAATCTATGCTTGTTTGTGCCATCCAACTTGTCCTTCAGTTGTTGGCAACTGCATATCATATTATTCCCAGTTAGTGTCCTCACATACTTTTAAGGCTAATGATACAGAATGGCTTATACACTGAATGTCTCAGAGTACTGATCAGATAACTGATGAATGACCAACAAACACAGAAAGGTAAGACAGAGCTGTATATTTGCAAGCAGTAGTAACAGGTTGTGTGATCACACTCTCCAAATATAATAAATGTACAAATACAGTTTACGGTTTGATAGTGTACATTTTGTTGCATTTGGTTGCGTGAATAATGACTTCAGTTCTTTGCTGCAAAGCTGTTTGCGTGGCAAAGAGGGACAAGGCACCCATCCTGTTTTCTGAAGGTGCACTGGAGTGAGAGTTGAAATCCACACCTATGTAGAAATATCTCATGTTTACTAACATTTTCTAATGAGTATGTCATAGATTGCTTTTACTTATTCAACTATTTCTTCCTTTTTTTCCTTTTTTTTTGGCCACTGTTTGTGAGATGTGCCGCTTGGGTGCAAACATGGGAACTGGAGAAAAAAGAATGTCAGGTTTGCCTGTGCTTACCTCATTTGCGTGAAGCACAGCAGTGCGCAAACTGGACAACTGGACCACCCAGAAAGTAGACATCCAAAAATAGAATGCTACTGGCATCACGTAAACCCGGTAAGTGGTGTTGCATTACGGTTAACAGCGAGACCTTAACAATCATTAGAGTACAATAGGGGATGTCATGTAACTAGTCCTGTGGCAGCAGATATAAATGTATGGCTGGAGTACAGATGGTCCTGGGTTCTAGTACAGGGTGTGCAACTTTTTTTCACTGTTGTTACACCGCAGTTTACAATAATAATCTGAAACATGAACAGCTATTTCAACTCTCATGTGGCAACAGGTAAGTGCAGGACTGCCATACACATGGTCCTGGGTTCAAATACAGCATATTCCATACACTTTTACTGTTGTGCCACTTCATTATAGTCACTCTCACTTATAACACTTGACATAGTATAGATGATATTAATTATATATATATATATATATATATATATATATATATATATATATATATGAGGGCTGAGACACTAATACTCTGTCAGTTATTTACTTATCCATGTATTATTACATTTATTATCAAAGTATAACTGTGGGTATACTGTATACTATGTTCCTGAAAGTATGTTTCTGCTATCTGGACTGGCACGGCCTTCACATTTGCCTCACAGATATACAAAGCTGTCTGTGTAATTTTTCACTGCTTGCCATTATTGCTCATCACTTACCATCTCGCAAAAGCAGGGCTCTGGGGTGCACACTGCCTAGCACTGTGCTTGCGTGATGGTAAAAGGTGCATGACATTTTCAAACAGTGTGGGCACTCACAGTAAATGCGATAATTGGAACTGGTGGGAAACCATCATTCTCCATTGCTCTTTATCCGTGGCAGACATGGCAGGCATTTGTGGAGAGGATGTGAGATTTAGAACTCAGAGATGGGGTGTCCAGGACCATGGTGCCCTCCAATCTCGTGTCCATCACCATCCCTGTGTCTTGTCTCGACCGTCTGCAATTGCTTCCTCACCTACACAACTTAACCCAGACATATAAAGTCCCTTCCCCAACATTCCTCTCTCGAAGAAAATTAAAAAAAAAAAAAAAAAAAAAAAAGTACCTGTCTCACAAAAATATCCCACACATAGTTCTTCATTTCACACACGTGTCTTCTTGGCGCACTTGATTTGGTCCAAATGGGTATACAACATGAGTATGTTGTGGTCACCCTTCTCTGTGGAGATGACAGTCCAAATTCAACTAATAGTCTGCAAATATGATCTGTTTTTACTGTTGAAGAAATGGATGGCTGTGGCTCTTTCTTACCTCCCTTCTGCACATTCCTGGATTACTTTCCATTTGTTCTCCCCCCTGCTTGCTCCTCACTTCACAACTGTCCTATCTTCTCCATTTCTTTTCTTTAATGCACTATTGTGTGATGGTGTGCATTGTGCACCAATGTGAAGCAATGATAATGAAAAAGTAGCTAAAAGTATTAGATACAGCTGTATTCAAGCCCAGTATTATCTGTCCCCAACAAGAATGCATCTCTGCATTAACTGGATTAACATCTGCTGCCACAGAATCAGTTAAGTAGGAGGTGTATTCCACAGACTTAATACTAACGGTCATACTTTAGCAATGCTGCTACTGGAACAGTTACAGGACATTCCCCCATTTACTAATCATTCTTAAGGTCTCCCTGTTGCCTGTCACGCAAACAAGATAAACACAGCCAAACCTTACATTCATTTCTCAGTTTCCTGTGATTGCCCTAAGCGCAGCATCGCACAAACAATGGCCAAAAAATAATAAAATAATAATAATAATAAACCAACAGACAATGAAACAGAACCTGTTAATTGTGTGCTGCTTACTTGCATTTCCAACCTTGACAGATGTACATGTAACACTAAGTCTAACCTGACGCAACCACCTGATGTAAGCATTTACGTTGCCATCAATTAAACACTAGCACTGAGAGAGTGCCTGCACTATGTTTTCAGCAGCTACACAGAGCCAAGGATTTGGGATTCAGCAGTTCTAATGAGTTCAGACCTCATTTGCATCCTCACCAAGCTGATGGCCCTGAATCTACACCAGACAGCAACTGTGTAGTTACGGAAACTGACGGGGACCCAGATTGTTTATGTGTTGAACACAAAAGGCAGGATATTACTCTGGGATATATCTGCACAGAAGACTACTGATTTTTAGATGAAATGCCTGCATTTCGTCAGCTATTTATTGCATATGCTGACATGCAACTATGAATATAGTCTGTTTACTGGTTTCTACATTTATTTTGATTAGACACACTTTTAAACTTTTATCTGTTTTCATTACTTACAAGTGTACTATTCATTTGGGGGTGGGGGAGCAAAACTGTGTTTCTGTTATGGCACAAAAAAGGATTGTGTTGCTATTGTTACTCTCCTTTTGTTGCATCCAGCCTATATTTAATGCTGTCACATGTTATGGTCAGTTCTCTACAAATCTCACACCTTTTACTTTTTATTCTTTCTATGTAGACTCCTTTCTGTGTCTGTATGCCAAAAGTTTTGGAATTCACGGGCAGGACCAGCCCTGAGTCTACATGGTTGCTTTATAGTTTGTTGAACAGCTCCACCATGTTACATTGCTTACTTAGCATGTAATTCAGATGCTTATGATGTAATTAGCATGCCGCGGTGTTTGCTTTGTTTGAGTGGGGGTGCGCTCCTCTACATGTCACTTACTGAATCTAAAACGTTCTGCACATGTTGAAAAACGATAGTGTAGGCTTTACTGAATCCCCTTGAAGGTTATTACTCAACAAAATTTGTCCTATAAATACTTAATCTACAAAACTAAACAACATCTTCAACGTAACTTTTACTAATTTCCATGACAATATTGGTAATTTTCAAAATGGAAAGCTTCTGGGCAACAGTGACAACCTATGCCTATCTCTGGAATTTAAAATCAATATTTTCTAAACAAAAAGGAAAATATGGGAATATGACAACTACAAAATATCGCTAACTTATACAGAATATAATAACACAAAAAACAGACATAACATAACATTTACTCTCACTACAAGCTTAAAACTTGAGATTGTCTATCAGGGTATTGATTATTACCTAAAAAAGTTATAAAGCAAAACATAATGTTCTTTAGAAACAAGATGGATAAAGAATGCATCAAGAAGCTGAACGACAACAACAACAAAAATAAAAGTCAACGCTAACTATCCCAGAGAAGGATGTAAAAACTTCTGTCATCATTAAATAAACAGACAAGTGCAACCTCTAAATCTGAACTTCAACTAATGTTGGAAAGGAAATACTCTCTAAATGTATCAACAGGGATTCAAAGCAAATACAGTGGAAACATTAAACAGGCTGCATTTACAAAACATTACAATTATGTATATAACAGTAATTATATTCAAAAACAATTTTATTTCACTTGATAATACCATTCCCTTTACAGGAAGATTGCTGAGTAAGAATTGCTATTAAGTAAATTAAGAAGTTTGGGGCCATTGCCTAAAATCTGATGCTGATGGCAAGATGGCCATTACCCAAATTAATCACAAGTTGGGTCGTCTATATGGTAATCATCTTGTATGACTTGAAATTAAAATCACAATTTACTTAACCACAAGATGCTCCATCAGCATCTTCTACATGTAGCCATCCGTTTCACCAACATGCTTATACTCTCTTAAAACATGAATCTACATAAACAATTATGAAATTTATCATAAACAACATATTTCATTGCTGTGCATCTATACATTTTTCAGTTTGATTTGAATTACACAATCATCTCCCAGTGGTGCACCTTAACTTAGCCCATAAACTGCTGTACTCCACAAAATGTCCTCTCTGTTACTCTCAGCTGGTTTACCCATGGTTGCTCCCTGTGGCCCACAGACAGATCACTTGTCCTCATCTCAGAATTAAACCACCATAGTGATGCTTGTCCCGTTCGATTCTCAGCTAGACCGTCTTCTGTGTGGAGGCATGCATGAATGGGCGTACCTTCGTTGAAGGTTGTGCGTCAGGGCTGGTAACTCGGCACATAAAAATCCACTACCAAACATTAGCGGACCGGAGTTCCGCTGTGGCGACCCCTTACCAGGATAAGCCGAAACAACAACAACAAGTGATGCATCATTCCCATATTCACTGTCCAAAACTGAAATACTTCCGCACTGTTTTATTTAAACATCCTCTTAAACCTCTCTGTTAAAGAGCCATCTGTCATCTCAAAAGTCATGCAATTGTGGCATTATTCATTCATTTTTTGATTACCCATCTTATCCAGGTCAGGGTTGGGAGGAGATTGAGCCTATCCTAGTATTCATTGAGTGAAAGGCTTGAAAAACATTACTTCATAAGGCATCAGTCAACCTCAGTAAGAACATATGCACGCCTGTGAGCAACTGGAAGGACTGCCACTTCATCTATAGCATGTCCTTCACATATGGGAGAAAACCACAGAATACATTCAATTAGTCGAGCGCACATTGCTCAATCATGTAGTTCACCGAGTTTTATCCGTGAATTTCATAATGCCGAATGGTTGGAATGTCATAAAAATCACCAAATTTGACATTTCCTACCGCTCTACCACCTAAACAAGCGCTACCATGGGTCAAAAAGGGGGGCGATATTTTGCGATTCGCAACAAGTGCGATTGCTTTTTTGAGGTTTTGCTGCACTGCTTTTGGCAATAACCCGATCGACCATCCACAGGCCGATCAAATGCATGCATACCGAAAACCACAACACCTAACAACAATCCAAGTAGATGAAGATTCCATACAGAAAACACCACATCCAAGAACTAGGTGCAGTGAGGATACAATGGTAATTACTGTGTCACTATGCTAACCAGCCATAGCATCACTTAAACCTCCCATTTTGACAGCGACAGCACCTACCCTATGATCTTTTAAGTTACTATATGTTTGTGGATTACACAGTGTATTTTTTATTATAAGTATTTTTATTCTATGTGTTTCCCTGATTTAAAACTTTCCAGTATCTTTTTCTCACGATACTGGTGAGAGATTTAGGAGCGCAAGTTGATCATCAGGTGTCCATAGTAGTAAGGAAGGCCTTCTACATTGCACACCTCATAAGCGAGGGTACAGCATCCAAAGCTAAGGAGGTTATAACTCCCCTGTACTAGACTCTCATCAGATCAATAATAGAGTACAAAGATCCCTTCTGTATGTACCTCACCAGACATTTGCAGCAGCTGGAGAGACCTCTGTGGTTTCTCACCAAGAAAATTCAGGGCCTAGAACACATGATCTGCATGGACAGACTGAAGGCCCTATCACTTTACTCAGTATCATATAGACTGCTTAGAGGCGACTTGTGCCTGGCCTACAGAGCAGTCTCAGACCCTGCCTTGATGAAGCTGCTGTACATCCGCAAATTTACTGGGACAAGATTCACTCACTCTAGGGATCTTAACCGAGCCTGCAATATTAACAGGACATGTCACAGAGACAGATATGTCTCCCAGAGGTTCCCACTTCTCTGGAACAAACTCCCATTTCATGTAAAACAGACCTCTCAATGACCCTATTTAGGCATAACCTACCATAAATTTACACCGAGGTTTCACCTATGTCCCTCTTAGACAAGGACAGCCAGTGCTGATCTTAGATTCACACGCAAAACACAAACTATATATCTTGATCCATAAGGGAACAAGGGTATAACATGGCTAGGCTTGTAGAGGCCTTAGGACCAATAGCCTAGTAACCTCCTATTATCAATTACCCCCTCATTTTTTTTCTGTTGTCTCTCTTCTGCTTCACTCTCACTGACACAATTTCTAGCGTTTTCCTCAACATTCTTTGTACTTCTCTTCCTATATTATTTTACCATCCTGTACTGCACTAATTTCTCTATTTTAGCATTCTAAGTCTTTCCACAATCAACTTGAAGTGTTTCATGTGCTTATCTTATATTTTGGATATCTGCAATTTATTGTTTTCCATTTCACTTTTCCAGTGGGTCTACACTATGGTTACTAAGTTCATTGCCTTTATGTACATCCTATACACAGTACATTCAAGTATGACATTTTTTTTATTTTTATATTACTATTATTCTTAAGTTAATCTTTTGCAAATTATGTCATTGCTTTGTCTGTATTCACAGCATACCACATCTGAAGTAACAGTATAGCATGCATATTCGTCTATGTATTATGTCACTTTATTGTTTCATATCTGTTCTCGCAGTATACGTGTGTACCTATACCTTGGACTGAATGCTACTATACCATATATAATCAAATAAGCTGTATCTTAGATGCTAGACTTTGTATGCTACTGTATCAACTGCTTGTTGAAAAATGTATTTTTCAGTGGACTTTCCCTTTGTGTGCAGCTTTTTTCCCCTGGGCCTTCAATGAAAAATAGAATATTTCACTTTTGTAACAAAATAATACATAGCTACATATATACATACATACATACATACACACATCTTCTTCCCATCCACAAAATCATAACCATCAATGCACACAGGAACATTCAAGTAAAGATAACTTGCAAATAGTTATATTAGTACCAAGCACTAGAACACTGATATGCTAAAAGAATGTCATTCTCAGTGAAACAATATTTGGACTCCATATCTGCATATGATACCCGATAAGAGTGTGGGAAGAGAAAAGCCTCTATATATAAAAGTGAATGTAAATGTCCCAAAATCCTCTGTAGAAGGAGGTTAAAGAGTATACCACATAGTTATTTATTGTATTTCCTGTGTCTGGCCCACACATATCTCTCAGTTTAACTTCTCCAAATGTTTACATATCTTGATGAGAATGGATCCCATTCCCAAGTCAGGGCATAATTAAAGTTCATATAATCAGTATTGCTTCAGTCTTTCATGTTAGCCAACAGTGCACATGTCTGAAGAGACATATTGATAAGCACATCTTGGTCACCAGGCTCCCATATGCTGTGGCCGAAAACTGGGTGCAGAGTATAAAAAAAAAAAAAGGTACACGTAGAACAGAAACAAAGAGCATAATTGAAGCAGAACTCAGAAACCACAGTTTACAACTAACTTTGCTGTTGTGTTCGTACTTTGTACAGAGAAGACTGGTGTTGCTGCTGAATGAAAGAAGAAACACTCCTCTACCAAATGGAAGTGGAAAAAACACTATGGCACTGATGCACAGGAAGTATATGGTACTAGCTTCCTGAAGCCAAACACTATAAAGAAATGTGAACTTACAGTACACGTGAATCTGCATAATACAATAACAAAACTAAAATAAATGGCAATCACAAGGTAATCAGAAATGTGCTTGTTGTGTAATGCTGGTACTGATCTCCCCCATTTCCTTTCAACTATTACATAAAATATGAAAGTTTAAAAAAAAAAAAAAAAAAAAAAAAAAAGTGCTTTGGTGTTATACTTCTATTTTATATGGATACCACAATATATACTGATACTGACAACCTAAAGTCCACAGATTTAGTTGTAACTGCATAAAATAAGATACTCTTGCTGACAAGTTAGGAAAAGGCTACAATGAGTTCTCCACAACTGAACTCACGTCTCCATATTCGCCCACAGCTGTAAGCTGACATGCCTCAGGAGATAAACAATGAACACCAGCAATAAGAGAATGTTAAGCAATGAGAAAATTAGAAGTACCACCATTTCTTAGCCATCATTTTGCTCTCACGTTTATTTTCTGACATCACCAAAGAAAGAAGATGAAAGATACGCCTGCAATTATTCAGAGTCTATCATTTTTCTTATGAACTATGACAGAGCTGACAAACTCGGTATGCATCAATCCAAAACTCACAAAAGTTTTACAGCATTGCAAACTTCAGAGAAAAATCTGATTTGACACAAGTTAAAAGAACTGTGTGTTCAGGGGAATCAAAATAACACGATTCTGCTTTAATCTGAAAGAAAATGAGGTTAAAATATTTCATAAAAGATGGTTAGACTTGGTTACTACATAAAAGTCCAAATAAGGGCATAAAGTAACAAAAAGAGCTCTGCAGCCAAATGTACTCTTGCAGCTAATGAAGTAATGAAGGTTCTGTGGGTGTAACACTGGCAAGCAAGTTAGCAAGCTATCCATCCTGTCTTGGATATGAACTGACGGAAGTTCCTCATGCACAACTACTTCAGTTGGATTTTCAGCTGCATGCCACAACTTTGTGGCATTATATTTGCTTTACGTCATTTAGCTGCAAAAACTCACTGTTGCTTTAAATATTGCTACCCACTTAAGACTCACAGCTTTCTATACAATCATCATGGCAGAATATGACCTTTCTAAATCTGGTCCAAACTATAGCTTTTTCTAAGACATATTGAGTTAGCTCCTTAGAGATCCATGGTTAATTGTGGTCGTTTTAACTTTATAGAGATCTAGAACAGATGGATAGTAATTATAATTTCAGTAAGAGTGAAGGAGGAGGAGGAGAAGATAAAATCTAAAGCAGCAGACTCTGTCTATTAATGTTTTTTTCTTGCATACTGGAAAAACTATCTACATATTTTTAGCAAGCCTTAATTAGTCTCCCTATGTAGTCTGAGGAACGAGAGACATTAAATGTACTGGATTGATACAAAAAGAAAAAATTACTGGTATCACTTCTGGGGTCTACATGTGTGCGTGCAAATATATGTTTATAAACATCTAACGCAAAGTCAACTCCATACTTCATATATTTAACTTTTTTTAAAACTTCACTGACTTGAAGTTATTCTGTTTTGAAGGTAACAGCATGACAATGCATACATTTCAAGACAGTAGAACAATGAAAGGTAAAACATTCACAATGTGTATAGCTATGGCAGGCAGATCACAGTATTTTAAGGGCTACGTAATAACAAATAATTCACAACATGCAGGTAAACATTTTATGACACAGCCAGTACAGAACTCACTGTTATATGATATGCCCCCAATAAAGCTTTCTCAGATAAACGACTATGCTTCAGTTATAACTGTATCCCAAATACAATCATAGTGTACATAAATTAAAACTAGTTTGTAATTTTTGCTAACTGCATACTAACTTACTGAAAAGGCACCAATTGTAAAGTTTCCCGATATATCAAACCACTTAACTATTACACCAAACCCACTCACACAACTTAAGATGCACTTCCATTTTAAATGGACATAATCTGTATGTTCACTAAAGCAAACATTTTTGTTAAACAGCATACTCAAACTATTAGTTGCCACAGAGAGAGAGAACGAGTTTGAGTTGCAGTGTTGTTACAACCAAAGCAAACTTTTTATGTTAAACAGTACACACTAAGACTTAGAGAATGAATTTTAGTAACAGTGTTATTACAGAATTTTACATCCCATCAAATGGAAGCTAGTTCCACAGGGGACATTCACATCCCGGTTTTTATTCACATATGTTATTATAAAGTAGTTTTGAATAATCCCATAGTATGATCAGACCACTATCCATAACAGGTCGCATTTACATCGATTGTCCTTCACGTTTGGCTGACCAACCTGGCACACAGCATGCAGAAGGTAAGCAAAGTTTTAACAAGTTGGCATAAAACATTTTCCTATAGTTATTTCTTATTATACCATGACCCCCCAAAACGGGCACGCTGATTGGCCAGCGTAGCGAGACAGCTTTAAAATAAGCAACGGAGATCTCCGTTGCTTATTTTAAAGCTGTCTCGCTATGCTAAACCCATTTAACATAGCGAGACAGTTTTTTTAAAAAAAGCAACGGAGAAAGAAAGATCTCCGTTGCTTTTTTTACTGTTTCGCTATGTTAAATGGGTTTAACATAGCGAGACAGTTTTAAAATAAGCAACGGACATCTCCGTTGCTTATTTTAAAACTGTCTCGCTATGTTAAACCCATTTAACATAGCGAAAATAAAGCAACGGAGATCTTGCTTTCTCCGTTGCTTTTGCCACAACTCTGATGTACCGCGCAGGCCGCAGTACATCAGAACTGCCGCGGATGCCAGACATCTGCGGAAGGCCAGTAAACAGGCATTATACTATGCCATTATTTAAGAAAAGTAATAGTTTCTTTTCTTAAATAATGTCATATATAATAGCAATAACCCACTTCTGGGTGTGGGTGATGCTGTATTACCCACGGTTGGCTTTGTTTGGTCCTCGGCTTAGCCTGGGACCAAACCACGCCAACCGTGGGTAAATCCAGCATTACCCACACCCAGGCGTGGGTTATTGCTATAGTAAACTGCAGTTCATTAAAACACACATGCATCTGAATAAAAACACACACACATATATATCAACATTAGCCAAAAAGGATTCAACAAAAGAAACTACACTATGCTAGCCCTACTAAAATGCTGTTTTATCACTAGTGCAAATCTTACTGAGCCTGATAAAAATAAAAAAGCAAATGTAAACTACCTTTATTTTAGTGCATGACAAGACAACCAAAAATCAGTATTCAGTTAACTATTTTTTATTTCAAGTTAGTACAAAAACATTAGCTAGAATCACTTATTCATTTAGTTATGCGAAATAAAACATTCAAATATGTTGACTATGTGCAAGCAACTTGCTAAATAAAATTTAAATGAATTAATTATTCCAATCTAGTGCAGTAAACCTCACAATAGTGAAGTCCAGATCAATTATGCGACTCTGCAGAAAGGCTTCAGATTTCTGGGAAATCCCAGCAAGATGCACAAAGTCAGAGGCCCAAGCAGAATTAACATAGCTAAGGGGCCACAGCAGAATTAATCGAACTGGCATACCCATAACATAATGAAAGATTTCTCGGGACACTTACAGAGTTAACGGATTCAGGAACTTTGACAACTTCTGGCAGGATTAAACAGTCAAAAGGACTTCAATAGCTTTAAAAGAATTGGGAAGTTCAACTTGTCCTACCTGGGAATTCGCACAAGATAAAGTCAAGAAGCCCATATTCGATTTAATACAGTCAGCTTTAGCAGGTTATCTGAAAGAGTTGCTCCACCCACATTAAAAGATTCAGGTAGTCCAAGAAAAACTGATTCATGAGAGTCAAAGAAGGAATAAAGAAAACAAACGGCCTTAATATAAAGAATTTCAAGACAATCAGAACCATGAAGCCCATGTAAATTAGCTAAATCACAGTTCCCAAGCAGAATTAATGAATTTAGGAGATCCAAAGTAACATTAAAGGAATTCTGGTATCACAGTCAGCAAGTTCAGGTGGACACAGCCATTTCAAAGCATAGAATGGCACACTACAAGGAATTCAGCCAAGAGATTAGGGGCGATACAGCCAGGGGACACACTACAGATTTCCTGAATTCATGAAGCCCTGATTCTTGCTGAACTGCCACCCCACATAACTAAATCTGCACCATGCAGACGTTTTGTATTTTTTTTTTTCAGTACAACCAAAGATGCACTGTAATTTTAAATGGACAAACCTGTGCTAGTTTTTGGGATTCTTTACCCATTTTGATTCACGGTTATTTACCTGACTTAATAACTAGACTGACTACTGCACAATCCTGGGCTCTTTGACTTTTTTTTTTTTTTTTTTTTAACAATCAGACAAAGAAGGGAGAGGAAAGACTGCATCAATATGTTCCCTGAACCACAGATTAAATGAAGTGATAAAGCAATCAGAAGCTTTTGGAGGCAAAGGCCCTAATTAAAGTCCGGAAGCACAGCACTAAAGAATTGTGCGATTCAACTAGGACTTGAATTTAGGCTTTCTGAATCACTACTTCAGCTGTTTTACCATTAAGCTACTAAAGCAGCTGAGAACTGCCTTAAATAATTTTTTTTACTGTTTTCGCTATGTTAAATGGGTTTAACATAGCGAGACAGTTTTAAAATACTGTCTTTCCCTGATACATATGTAATATACTCACAAAGATTCACAAGAACAGCATTTTGTTAACAAACGCAACAAAATAATATAACCTGTTTTGGCTGTCTGGCTGGGTGGTGGCAATGATTAGGATACCCCAACAAACACATGGTTTATTGGCATGTGAAATCATATGTGTATACTACAGTGTAATATTTCACATTACAGCTACATTATAGAAAGAGGCCATAAAATGGGGAGTGCCCATCATGGTAAAAAAAGAGTCAAAGGTTGGATGACACACAGCAGATGACAAAAGTAGTAGGCCCCCCATTTGCTAGGTGTGGGTCATCATATGTGTATACTACAGTGTAATATTTCACATTACAGCTACATTATAGAAAGAGGCCATAAAATGGGGAGTGCCCAAAGCCATGGCAGTAAAAGAGTCAAAGGTTGGATGACATGACAGCAGATGACAAAGTAGAGACTGCCCCATTTTGCTAGGTGTGGGTCAGTAATGTGGTTTAGAGCTTTAGAATGTGATGCGAGACAAGTAGGACGGGAAGACTGAAGTGAAAGGCATGTGAAAATGATAGAAGGAGGAAGTTGGGATGGTGTGGTGGGAGACAAGAGCAGAGTGGGCAAGGTGATAACAAGATGAAATGACTAAAGGGAATAAGAAAAGAAAGAGTCAGAAGGGGAGAGTAGTGGGGATAGTTTGTAGTAAGAGTGTAGGAGTAATGGAAAAAGGACTAATGAGCAGTACCCTGAGACAGTCAACTGGCAAGGACAGCAGGGCATGATCAGGGTAGTGTAAGTGGAGCAGGAAAGGCTGCAGGTGGGAGGGATACTTACAAATGGAAGTAATGGAGGCAAGAAAGGAGAGGAGAACCAGAGCCAGAGATGGAAAAGACAAGAGGGCGTTGACAAGTGCAGACTCTCTCACCAAGGGGATTAACAGGACAGGTAAAGAAGGCCAGGTTACAGTGAAATCACTTTCAGGACTTAAACTTAGTAAGATGAGTGAGGAGGCAAAAAAGGTGGTCACTTGTGAGGATGACTAACTATAGTTTATGGTGCATGCAGGCACTAATGACCTTATAGGAGAAGCTAGAGGAACTAGTAACAATTTCAGGCAGTCAGAGTGGTGACACAGAGATATAGGATTGGGGTTGGAGGCAGCTTTCTCAGATGTGTTGCCCATGACAGCAGTCATCACAACAAGGAAGGAGTGGACAACAAAATGAACTTTGGACAGGTAAAGATATTGGGGGAGGTCTAATAGACAAGTCAGCTGTATGTTAGGGAGAGGCAATGGCATAGTGAAGACAGGACAGCAGTGCTCAAAGTTGAGGTACAAACAGGCATGTCCATGATCATACTTTTAAACTAAAATGGAAGGGAGCATCAGAGAAGCAGAAGGCAGAAAGAGAGAGATAATAAGAATAAAACTCAAACAGTAGACAGAGAAAAGATACACACAGCAAATCAGAGAAACAAAACTAGGGCAACATGAAGCTTAGCTGGGTAGTATTATAATGTAGTTCAAATAGTGTGACAATAACGATGGGGAAGCAGTGATTCAGAAGAGAAGGGTAAACAGTCCTGGTAACATGGAAACATGTCCAGTGACAGCAAAGGGTGGGAAATGCATGTTTCAGATTATGTATAAACTGCTTAGGATGACAGAGAGTGCAGGGATTGAGAGGGTTGGCAGACTACTAAAGGAGGGCAAGAAATTTAAGGTCAGACAGCACAGAGAACACTACACTAGGACAGACCATAACATGTGCCCCAATTGTAAAACAGTGTTCCCTTTTAATAGTAATAGAGCTGTTTTGTTACTTTTATGCCAATCACTTATACAGATTTCTTGAACGCAGTGATGGGGTCAGGTATCACATCTGGATGTAAACCTAATCACACACCCCCACACTCTCAGCTGACTTTGGCATGAACTGTTATGATGATGTCTACATACTTTTGAAAGCACTATATATCCTCTGACCAGAGTCATTCACCTGTTAAACTGGATTATAGTATGGTACAGAGGATTATGGCCATAAAAGTCTTTCAGGGACCTTACACGCCTCTTACTTAGTATAAGCAACATAACACCTACAGCGATCTGTTCTTCTGAACAGTCATACTTTATTAGCAAAGTATCAGAATGTTGCCTCAGTGTAGTGCTGACCCCACTTTCAGCTCCGTTTAAAGGTATGGCCATGAAGCTGCATCTTTCTAACTCAGCTTTAAGGATAACAAAATGAACTTTGGACAGGTAAAGATTTGCTGTGTGTATCTTTTCTCTGTCTACTGTTCTGGGTAAAGATGGAGTTTGTCTTTTTGTAGGTGGAGTTTGTTCTGATATACATATATGACTACCTAGCAGGCCACCCCCACCCAATTCCCCTAGAAGTTCCAGCTTTAGGAAGACATTGCCATCTTTACCCATCCCAAGCTACACCACACACCCCAACAACCCTACAACTACATTCTAATGAATGCTTGTGCTATACTGCTATACAATCAACAGATACAATTAGGAGTATAACAGCTTAACAGCTGAGGAGCTATTCAGACAAGTATCTAAGCTGTTTTTTTTTTCAATTATAGCAGACAAAAGCCTGTAGAAATACTGCAATTAAATGTTCCCACGTCCAGATAATATCAGGAATACTGTAGGGACACAGTATAGCAACAAAAAAATGAAACTGATTATTCACAGCACATATAACAGTTTTTACAAGAAAACTCCTTGGTATTACAAGAGAGCTGTACTGCAGGACCTGTTGTAGGGTAACAGATATTATACAGTCCAAAAATATCATCTGAAGAGCTATATTCTGCACACATTTTATAATCTTTGAGAATAATTTTTTTGTCCATCTTCCTCCCACTGACCATCAGCCTTCCTCCCCCAGTCATCCAGCAGGCCCATTTATTCCTCTTTGGCCACCAGGGAAGGTTCAGCTGACAAAGGGTCAAGTGTCATGCTACAGATCATTGATTTTATGCCTCAACAACCAGTTTCAGGCCTGAATATGGCATAATCAGAGATGTGAACATTCTTTCCTTAGTGGTTTTGTGGTGACATGCCTTTCTGGGAACACCACCCTCAAGAAGTGTGCTACTATGAGGGCATGCTTCACCTTCACTGAAACATATCACTTTCTCAGTGGTCCTGCCTCCTCTGGCCTGGCATGTACTCCTATGTGATCTGTGGTACCACTGGCAACACAGTGGCTACAAGTCTTCCCAGCACTCTTGTCTCAATCCCCTTCTCCTCCCCCCAGAGGGGCATGAGTGTGCATAGCCCCTTCAGTCATCTCACCGGCTCCTCCAGTGTTGGGGCCACTAACTGAACCCAGGTAACTTGGTCATTGGCAGGGCTCCTTCCTTCTATGCCACACAGCCAACCTTGGAGAATAAAGCTTGAAGAAAATTTAGATCAAAGAAGTGCCTCTCCTTCTCCACTATCCATGGTAATTGTTTTTTTTTTCCTTCTTTACTTTGCTCACAACCATTTTAAACACACTTATTTCTAGTCTAATTCCAGACTTAACTTAGCCGTTCCCAGCAAAAGACACATTAAACATTGTTTTGATAACATGGGCATTAATCAAACAAAACTGTTACTGGGTCAAACAATCGTGAATATCCAGCGTCCTGACAGAGCCCATCAACCAAATGCTATGCTCATATTGTCTACTTACAAGAAACAGATTCTGGATCAACAAATGACAGAAAAGAAGGACAAATGCCACTCCGTAAAAGGAATTAGGAAATGTTAATGTTCAGAAGAAGGCTAAACACCCTCAAAGTAGACAAAATGCTACTGAACTGACAGAGTGCATTACCCCATGGGCACATCATGGAATGAAGTAGATGAGGGATGGAAAATGGGAGGAGAATAAAGGAATGTAGTTAACAGGGAAAAAAGGCTACATTCATGGGGTATTCTCAGTTTGTCAGGATCATCTCAAGTTCCAGGGCAGTAGTGGAGAAGGAGACAACCGAGGTTAGACCACGAAAAAGTCATCCAGCTACTGTGGACTGTACCAGAAAGGATGGAATGTGGATATAGTCCTAACTACGGAAGAGATGGTTCAAGATATCCAGGTGAATGTACCAAGAGCCAACAGTGATTAAACCATGGTGTGCTTCATACCTAGGGAAGAGTAATAATCCAAGGACAAATACGACCGCGTGGAATGCCAATGACCAATTAGGCTGAGTTGTAAGGGAGGAGCAAAGATGAATAACGAGACAGGAGTGAAATTTTGAGGGTAAACAAGTTATGTGAATCAGTCAAGTTAATAGTGAATTTGGATAAGGCATTCAGGAAGTGTTGAAAAAAAGAAGAAAGCCAATATGATTACATAAGAATGTGAGGCTAGTTATCAGGGAAAACAGACAACAACGCAGGGTATACAAGAAGTAGAAGAGAAAGGAAAGGGCAAGGAAGTAGAAGAAGCATTTTACAAGAAGGCAAGCAGAAGGGTCACAAAGCAGGGGAAGACAGCCAAGGCATAAGTCAAAAGGGAATGAATAGAAGTGGTTGAATGGGACATGAAAAATCTAGGAAAATACAGGCTGGTTAATCTAACTGTGGTGACAAAAAAAAAAAAAAAAGCACGGAGAAAGTTTGCTTTCTTAGGGCAACATAGTACAGCAACAGATTGAGGTTACAGCCAGAAGGATTTGTCAGTTTTATGACGGGGTTACAAGAGAACTTGAAAGGGGAGTACCAGTAGACATGGTTAGCATGGACTTCAACAAGACCTCAAACTTGGCTCAGCACTGGTGGATGACAGGAAAACTACAGGGGATGGGGTTGGATAGTAAGACATGGACTGTTGTGGTGAGAGGAACAGTGTTAAAAATAAGGGAAATGGCCAGTACAGAACTGGGTCAGCTGTTCTTAACTGCTTCTTTAGATAGGAAAATAAACACATTGAATAGGAACAATCTCCCCAAAGACAGGTGCGGCAGTGGAACTCAGAAGAAAGGATTATGACATGGGCACATAAGGTCATTCTGGGGAGATGTGAAAGTCAGGATGGAAGGAAGGAGTGTAGACAGGTAGCAGACCATACTGCAATGGCTAGTGCAGAGGAAATCCATGGAAGCATTCAACATGAAACAGAAAGGTAGAGAAAGGGGAAGTGGGAATGAATGAGTGGAGGGCAGCTAGAAAGTTAATTCGATACAACAGTCTAGGCACTCCAAATGGCTCTTTCAACACAGAAAAAAAATAATTTAAAAAAAGTGGTGTCACTGTCATGGAGACTGTTCCTCCTGAAACTGACAAGCCAAATGTCAGCTGCTCGTTAGTTTCCCCATACTGGCAATCTCACTGACACATAACTGGCACATCTGCTGATCTGCTGCTGTGAAGTAGGAGAAAGCATCCTACCCTCATACCACTGGGCAGGCACATCATACATATTTCTTAATTTTAAAAATAACTATTAACCAACAATTTTAAACAAACAGCAATCAACACCAAATAATACAGATTTCATTTATTCTTTTACTTAATGTATTTATTTATTACAGTTGCTGACTGTGAATTCTCATTTTCAGTGATGTCCCAGAGAAAAAAGAAGCTCTAATACAAAATATGACAACACTGAAAACCTGAGTTCAAAATTCCAACCCAACAGCCCTGAGTTCAAAATTCCAAGCCAGCAGCAATAAAATATACTGTTAACACAAAAAATGGAAACTAACATATAAAGAAAAATAGATACCAATAAAATGATACATTTAGCTCATAATCTGTATCCCTATGACATACAATCTGAAACAACAGTACATAATCATTGAGGGAGCTGAAGACACAATATGACAGGTAGAAGTACAAAAGTAAATGCAAACCACTGTAATAACATGGCTCAGCTGTAAGGAAGAGATAAGGAATAGTTTGGCGAGTGACACTGAGGCAGACCTCTGGTCATCAGAACATCAGAAAAGAGAGACCAGATTTAAAAAAAAAAGAAAGAAACAATGCTGGGACAGCTGCCAAGAACAAGGTGTATAGATTCATGTTTGTAATGAGTTCTATTTTTTACTCTTGATTTGAGATATTAAATCAGAATGTTACACTGATACTGAGGATATTTATAGGATAAATTACATAGCAAAATTCTTATATCACACAAAGAACAACTGGAAATTGTGTACACAAAGATTTAAGCTCAGTCTGTAAAAGCTCACTAAAGCTTAGTCAGATCAATTGCAAAGCTAATGTCTAGAAAAGCAGACTGAGCTTGGGGAATTTAACCTTCTGTTTGTGGGGGGCAGCTGAAGTAGTCTACTCTTCCATCCACAGATGTTGAACAAGTGATATTCAATGAGTATATGTGATAATATACATGCACATGTTCGTTCGTTAAAAATCAAACAAGAGCTGGCTGAAGGAACACACAAAACTGTTACTGCTTTCTCATATGCTGCTAGTGGGAGAGGAATTTTTTCATGGACATCTGTAACTAATCTTACCTAAAATGTGATCTGGAGGTAACTATTTTCAATTAGGAGTTGCAAACCAGCACCACCACCCCATGTACCACAGTCATCATAAGAACTACACTTAGGATATTCCATTCATCAGCTTGAAAATGTTGAGATTTTCTGTTTTGGACTTTCTAGGGATGAGACTGCCATGGTCGACATTTTCTTAGGGAAACATTCTATACAGCCCATGTATCAATAAGCTTTGGAAAAATATTGAGATTAAAAGAAAAAAAAAAAAGTATCATAATTTCTGCTCTGCACGCACGGGTTAGCATGCCTTTTCAGGAATTCAGAAAATGAAAACCCATTGCCTTGACTTTATATACATGTACTTTAACTTTATACATGACCAGAATTAAATTTACGTTGGATACTAAAGTAAGATGATTATCTAGCCTAAAAATCCTTATCAGCTTGGTAGAATGATGTACCTACCAGATGTGACAACTTATCACGTTGTGTTTCTGAAAAAGCACCAATGAGCTATTGGGGGAGGTTATCAATTGAAACTACTCATCTACATGTGTGCTTTATTATATTATATTATTGACAGTAGTTACAAAGGAAAGTGAAACACGCACATGCAAGGGCTTTGTACACTCTGTTTGGTAAAGTTCTTACGAGGGACAGTCAAAGTTTATACTGTGTGGGACTAGATTAGTTACCATTATTCTGTGTACTATTGGTGCAATTCAAACTAAGTACAGAAAATTCCGATTACCATATAGGTACCTTCTACTGTGCACGGCAACTGCAGTGCTCGTCTTAATGGATTCCTCTGACTAATGTGCCTGCCTAAAATTCTGCAAACATAATCCTCAAGCTCCAAAAAAGGCCAGCAGCCCTACATAACTTTGAATTCAAAGTTTGACTGTGGTTCAGTAATTTCACCTAATCACATCAAACTTTGTTAAGCTTTTTTTTTAGATCATGTGCTCTCTCAAATATTCCCCTACTACAGACCATAATATTCCCATGACAGTACTTACCAGTGAACACATCCTTCCCGATCCTCTGAATGCCTGAAACAAGAACCTGAAATAGCAGCCCTGTTTCCTCTTCCAGTACTCCCTTCTAGATGCTACATCTAATATCAGAGTTCTCTGCAGCAGCCTGTATGTCTGATACATAGTATATTATTGTGTCATATCTCCCGTAACTTGTGTTAAGTATTTCGAGTCTCACACTACTCATGATTTCTCTTACATGTTCACCTCATGTATTGTATTACCATTGTAAATTAATACACCCATTCAGTTCTGATTTATTACATCCTTAAAGATCACATGCTGATTTGTCTTAAGTTGACACCATAGGTTCATAGGTGTATACTAGGCTAATGACCACTGGGGCCCTTATAAGCTTAGCCGTGCAACCCAAATGTGACCTACAAATTTAATACATGCTTAGAGGGTGATTTACTGACTGCTCCTGTCTATCAGAGACACAAGTGCCAGACTAGGGGTAAATTTCTAATTACCCATCCAGTGGTCAAAGTTGTGCTTAAATAGGGATAAGGAGGAACTCTGCTATGCATGGATGGGGAGCCCGTTCCAGAGAATTAAAATTCTCTGACAAACATATCTGTCTCTCCAACATGTACTATTTATGTTGCAAGCAACATTTAGGTCTTTTAATCTAGTAGTTCTGATGCTGTTTGTTTTGTGGATGTCAAAATGTTCATCACAACAGGGTCCAGGGATGCCTTATATGCCAAGCAAAGGTCACCTCTCCGAAGTCTGTATAGTACTGAGTAAAGAGACAGGTCATTGGTGCAATTAGCATAGGACATTGTGTTTACTCCCTGTATTATTTTTTGCAAGGAACCTTTGTGGACGTTACAGTTGCTGCATGTGTCTTGTCAGGCGCATACCGAAGGGGGCATTCTACTCTGCAATGGGTACAGCGGTACAATGACTTCTCTGGACCTAGATGCCATATGCCCTTGCTTTTAAGTTGAGCATCATAAAAGGATTTTCTTACTACCTTGGACACATGCTGGTAAAAGACTAGGTTACTATCTACAGGACTGCTCAGATCCCAGACTAGTGAATCAACTTTTAGGGGTGCTTTATTGATGAAGTAGTTACCCAGGGTGGACGACTCCCAAAAGGTACTATAATGCATTTTTTGGTATTGTGTTTTAAGCCATGGCTTTGGTCCCAAGCATTTATCTGTGCTAGATCTTCCTGAAGGGTGTTCTCATCTTGGGGGGATTCAATGACTGCTACCAGTTTGCAATTATCTGCGAACTTTATCAGCCAGAGGACATTGGCTTTGACATCCAAGAAGTAGATGCCAAAGAGAAGTGGGCCTACCACATAGCCCTGGGGGACTCCACTGGTGACCGGCCTTTTGGTGGAGATGGCCTCACAGAGTCTAATCTCCTGGTTCCTATCAGTGAGTCAGCTAGCTATCCAACACGTTATAAAGGGGTATGTTTGTTGACCATGCCCGAGTGGAGTATTATATCAAATGCTTTAGCCAGATCTATGAAGGCAGTATGCATCATTTCCCCTCATCCATTGCCTTCATAACCTATTTAAAGAAGTTCACCAGATTCAGTAAGCATGGCCTTACTCTGACAAAGCCAAACTGAGATGGCTCCAGTGTCTGTAGGTCTCCTATGCCCTTGTTGATAATTTCCATGATAATTCTTTCCATGGCTTTGCAAATAAGACTAGTCAGACTAATGGGTCTGTAGTTTCCAGGACCTGTTGATGGTTCTTCCTTATAAAGGGGATGACCATCACAGTCCTCCATTCATGTGGCACAATGTTTTAAGACTATGGTTAAATAATGGCTCCAGGGGGTCATATTTAAGATTGTTCAGGAGCTATCATGGAAAGCTGTCAGTGCCCATTCAAGCCATGGTTTTAGCTTTTAGCAAGCACAAACATTACATGCTCCCTAGTTATAGTTGGAGCAGTTAAGTTTGAGGGTATTTCTGGGGGAATGGTTAGGGGTGACAGGGGTAATGGTGGAATTGAATTTGTCCGCTAACAGGTTCACTATATCACTAAGCTTGGTGAATGTGGAACCATTAACCACCAGTTCAGCACATTACTGCATGCTGCCCTTGAGGTTTGCTTTCACAGATGAAGAAGGCCTTATGTTATCTTTCATCTGGAAGGCTATTTTAACCTCAGAGTTGGCTTTTCTGACCTAATTAGCTGTCTTATTTGCCTATTTAATTTGACAAGAGATGTTTTATTTCTTTTGTTGTACATTCTGTTTAATACGGGATGCCACCACTGTTTTTTGGAATAGTCCTGGGCTTACTTCTGGTACATATGGCAGCCTCTATGCGGTCATTCACATGGTTGTACAAAGTTTGAGAGCAATTCAGCAAAGGCTGCTGTGTTCTCGGGGTTTGGAAGTGCACTGAATGTTGACAAACCATCAATAAATAAAAGGTAATTTGCCTTGGAATAGTTCCTGCTACTGGTTTTAATGGGATTATAGAGTTGATTTTGATTTCAAAGGAGACTGCTTTATGGTCTGACATTATCAGGGAGGATGATACATTTGGGTGGACAGCATTCTCCCATATTTGTAAGCATGAGATATGGCATGTTGTTACCTCTAGTGAGTGTATCCACTATTTGATCAAGGATGTTTGCCTTTATGAAGTCCAGGAGTCTTTGTGCCTATACCTTTGAGGCTGTGTAGGATTCCTAGGCAAACAGGGTAATTAAAGTCTCCCATGAGTAAGGTGTTAGGTTGGATGGTAAATGTCTCCAGCAGGTCCAAGTATGCATTGTGAGCTTCTTGGAACATGAAGGATGGTCTATAGCTGGCTAGGATATGGTAATGTATTTTTGCTATTATGATCTGCACATGCAAGTACTCCAGCATGTCATCCAATTTGACCACCCTAGGAGGTATGCTTGTTATTGAAGTATATATATTTTTAAACAAGAAACATCTTTATTAAATTATCACAAACTTATTATTTCTCTCAGAATTTTCTTAAGCTTCATTATAGCAGTTTTAGGTGGAATATGTTAGATTTTATGAATATAAATCTGAAATTAATTATGTTGTAAATATGCTGAAAGAAAAGGCTTGCTTAAATGCAGAAACAAAGTTTAAGTAAAATGTGATCAGCAGTCATACTAAATGACCATGGCTTGGAAAAGGAATCTGCTGAATGGACATTATTCCCTTACAGACTCAAGGCAGGATGTTATGCAAGAACAAAACTGCAAAATCTGCTTTTAAAGAACAATGACATGTTTTTCTGCATGGAAAAACAGGATATGACATAAGAACAGATACAAAGATCCAAATAAAATACAGGATGTTCACACTGTCAGAAAAGCTGATCTCTGACAATGTGTTTTCTCAAAAATATGTTTTTCTTCATAAAAAACAGGATATGCTTATCAGCATTGACATAAGAACATGTGTTTTATACAAAGATCCAAATAGAATACAGGACAATGTGTTTCCTCAAAATATGTTTTTCTACATGGACATCAGGACACTGTTACAGGATATTCACACTGTCAGAAAAGCTGGTCTCTTACAAGACATTGTTAAACAAGGAAGTTTAGTATTGTTTCTACAGGATAAGCAATTCTCCAAAATATGTTTAAAAAGAGTATATAAAGAGCTGTATAAATCCAGTTGTTTGGGATATGGTAGGAACACATTTGGTGTTCTGAGGTAAATGTTATATCTCTCACATCATCTGTACTATATGAGAAGTAAAGTTGGAACAGTACTTTTAAGCTGCAACGTTTGTCCAGTTTTATTTATTATAAAAGTTATTGGTTACTGCTCTTAAAGACAAGTGCTGCAAAGTATATTCTTTCATCAGTGTATATTCTGCAAGTTTCTGTATGCAACAGACTGTGAATGCAAATATAATCAGACTTTGAATTTTAGCAAGAATCCATCCAGGCAAGAAGCAAGTAAGAGACATAATAATATTTTTTCAATGGTGACTAGCACCATATAATTTTTCAATGGCAAGCTAGTCTGCATTTGAACCTACAATCTGCATTCAAACACAGGAGGAGTGATGGTAAGCCCTGCAGAGGGTCACTTCAGTTAAATTGCAGTAACTAACATTTGTACGTATGTGTCAATTCTGAACAGAAGTATTCCAGTTTATGCAGCTTTCAGTAGTAAAGTTTTTAGGCGTCTACAATCCGGAATGAGACTAGTTCAAGAAACATAAATTCTTCAAGAAAGGGGATATCCACTAGCCCATCAGTCCACTGCCTGTTGTGCTTTCCCAGCTTCTCAAGTGACTTTGAAAAATTTCCAGCCATCTGCAATAGCAGCCTGATCACCTGTTTTCTTGCTAACTGGTAAGACTTTTTCTGTGTCACATATTTAGTGTGGATGATGTTAACAGTTTGTATATTCTTAAGATAGTTTTATATTCTTAAGACAGGTTGTATATTCATATATAGTTTCTGTATTCCTAGACAGGTTGTATATTACTAGATAGTATGGATATTATTTATAATTCATGCAGGAGTAAACCAAACTTTAGTAAATTGCTATGTTGGTATACACAGCACATTAGTAAATGTAAAACCTTATTAGGGCAGGTTGATAGTAAGGCATTATGCAAATGTATTACAATATTTGACTGGTATCTCAAAGAAAACCATGTGAAAAATGACAAATGTTTATTGTGTGATTCAACAAAACTGCATTTTGTGTATTATGTCATAAAAAAATATTGCATCATATTGCAAATATAAAAATAGACTGTAAAGACAGATCTGAAGAATTAACTAAGGGTAAAGTGTTTCCATTACATTCTGATGTTGAACAGTTATGTCCTTTCACCACATGTGAGTCAAATCAGTTACTGATAGAACCCCTAGTACATTTTGTTACAAAGGAATGTAGTAAACTTCTAAACGACAGACACAATGAGTTCAGGAAGCTTAGACAAGTTATACATACATCTTTTCAAAAGTGCATAGGAGTTTCAAATTCAGCAGAACAGCTTACTAAAGAATGTCAGAAAGACCATACAGCATTCCAGGAAATTCTTCAAAAGCAGTTGCAGGATAAAGGAAATAAATTAGCTGAACTGACAGAGACTGGAAATTTCCTGCATACACAGCTAATCTGTGCAAAAGAAATATATTTTATAATATGTTTATGTTTTGAAAATGGTTAAACATACATGGTAGGATGGTAGGATCTGATGTCTGGACAAATCATTCTTAAATGTTTTACTTTCATTCAGTTAAAGCAAGACATATATCAGTACTACAGTAAAGTAAAGCATATGAATACCATTCATTAGCATAGTCAAAAGGTAAACAAAACTGTTCTAGTGTATAAAATTAAATAAAAATAGATGAGTAAAAATTTAAAGTCACAAGACTGACATGCTTGTATAAAGATATACAGATACAAGACAGACATGCATGTGTGTTCTTTTCATCTAGAGTACATCTGTTACAATAAGGCAGACAACAGCAAATATAAATAATATAAATATAAATGTGTTGGTTAAACTAATATCTATTTTGTTTTTTACAATTTGTTTATAATTATATAGTAACACCAAACAGTTAAAGTTCTGAATTTTAAAAAGAAAATCACAGATGGTATTATTCAAACAGTTTTGTAAAATTAATGGCAGGACAGTTAAATAGTGAAATAATTAAAAAAAAAAAAAAAATACTGAAATCCATGTAAGGTAATTGTAAAATGATGTCTATTTATGTTGTATAAATCCATAGTTATGCAAATCACAATCACATTAAAGGAAAAATGCTAAAAGAATTAACTATAGTTTACAGAGTATGAAATGTGAGCTAAGACCTTCCTAGACTGAATGAATAGTTACAGGAAATGCTGGAAAGATAAGATAAACAACAAGACTGATTGCCAGATAAGTAGCTTGAGTTTTCCTAAAGCATCATTGTTATTAAAACATAATTGTTAAAATGTTTACAGGCAACACTATTTAGTAATTGTCATAAAATGCCACAATTGTGCATAGATGTCACTGATAATCTGTTTGCAAGTAAATGTTAAAAGAGAAGAAACTCAGTTGCATCAAGTACAGCCAGCAAATGGGCTATAGTATATATACAGTTCAAATCAATTGTGTAGGAGAATGTAAATGCCTACTAGTGGTAGTAAACAGCAAAAGCTTTATAAAAAATTATCAAATCAGACAAAAGTTCATAATTTAATAAAATAAATGTATAACCATAGTGTTAGGCTGACATACATTCTATTTTCACAGCATAGGGCAGGTAAACAGTGCTGAAGTACTACAGGGGAGGGTACTTTCTCAGTTTTACACTGACTGTATAAGAGGAGGGCACTTTCTCAGTTTTACACTGACTGTATAAACAGACTGTGACAAGGGTCTGAAATAAAGCTACATAAAAATAAATAATAAGGGTCTAAAATAAAGCTACAGGAAAAAATATCTCATTCCTTCTTGACAATACTCTTTTAGGGAGGAAAAACAGGTATTAGTGTATTAGAAATACTGGTAAACTGGATTAAACCTGACAGGATAAGATATTTTACAAGTTGTTAATAGCTATCATAATGGTTATTATTGTATTGTTTAGTATGAAATTGTATTTACAACCTGTTAAACTGTAAAGCTATACAAGAGATAGTTTAAAAAACAAGAAATGGCTTAAAATGATTACAGCTATAAAGAGAGAATAAAGATATGCAAAATGCATAAATGTTTCTAATAGCAAGAATGGCCACTATTTTTAATATGTCTTTGGCAAAACAATGTTGGTATAAAAAAGCATGAATATTTTTAATAATTGTTGAGTATGTAGTTTAAAATAACAGGACATATGAATTTGGTGTCAATTCCACTAGATATTTCTAAAGAGACAAACATTTTCCAAGATTTTGCTTAATATTAATGTTATTAAATTTGTAAAATTAGACTAAATGTACTTTACAGTCTTTGTATGTACAAATGCAGAAGAATTCAGTACAAATTAAATGAATGTCTAGTAATAAATATGTGTGAAAAAACAAGTTTTAAAAAAATGGGTCCAGTATACCTAGTAAATTGAAATGCATGAACAGCAAACAGTCTGTGTAAATACATACTGTAAAGAATACATTGTGATAAGTTCAAAAGTAATTTGTCAAGTTGTAATATCATTGGTTTTACCACAGGAAAATAACTGCTTTCAAATATTTATTATCTAAGCCCAGTTCAGTGTTTTACCAAGATGTTATTGAGCAGTTCAAAGACATGACCACAATGTTATGGTTAAAATGACATTGAAATTGTGTGTTTTCAGTAGTGTATAAATGCTTGCAGTAGCACATGGTTACTGTCTCTTATAGTTGGTTCAACAGTTGCAAAGAGTTAATGAAACAGTTCTAAGTCATAAATGAAATTCTATGATTGCAAAAGAATAAATTGATCAAGTTAAAAAAAAATAACATTAAAGCAGACACAGCTCATAACTGATAAAAAATATTTTTACAGAATGGTCTGCAAAAGAAAAAGTTTTAAATACATTCAGTTTTGGTAGTAATACTTTAATATCATTGTATTAACTATGTAAAATTGCATTTTGATTTGTTGTATCAAACTAAAGGCTTGTTTCTTGTGTTTTCTATATAAAATGTTTTGAGTATGTTTAAAAACAGAGGGAATTGTTAGATTTTATGAATATAAATCTGAAATTAATTATGTTGTAAATATGCTGAAAGAAAAGGCTTGCTTAAATGCAGAAACAAAGTTTAAGTAAAATGTGATCAGCAGTCATACTAAATGACCATGGCTTGGAAAAGGAATCTGCTGAATGGACATTATTCCTTACAGACTCAAGGCAGGATGTTATGCAAGAACAAAACTGCAAAATCTGCTTTTAAAGAACAATGACATGTTTTTCTGCATGGAAAAACAGGATATGACATAAGAACAGATACAAAGATCCAAATAAAATACAGGATGTTCACACTGTCAGAAAAGCTGATCTCTGACAATGTGTTTTCTCAAAAATATGTTTTTCTTCATAAAAAACAGGATATGCTTATCAGCATTGACATAAGAACATGTGTTTTATACAAAGATCCAAATAGAATACAGGACAATGTGTTTCCTCAAAAATATGTTTTTCTACATGGACATCAGGACACTGTTACAGGATATTCACACTGTCAGAAAAGCTGGTCTCTTACAAGACATTGTTAAACAAGGAAGTTTAGTATTGTTTCTACAGGATAAGCAATTCTCCAAAATATGTTTAAAAAGAGTATATAAAGAGCTGTATAAATCCAGTTGTTTGGGGATATGGTAGGAACACATTTGGTGTTCTGAGGTAAATGTTATATCTCTCACATCATCTGTACTATATGAGAAGTAAAGTTGGAACAGTACTTTTAAGCTGCAACGTTTGTCCAGTTTTATTTATTATAAAAGTTATTGGTTACTGCTCTTAAAGACAAGTGCTGCAAAGTATATTCTTTCATCAGTGTATATTCTGCAAGTTTCTGTATGCAACAGACTGTGAATGCAAATATAATCAGACTTTGAATTTTAGCAGAATCTAGCCAGCAAGACTGAGTGTCATAAGAGCACTGCAAATCCATCACACCAAGCAAGTAAGCAAATAAGAACCATATAATATTTTTTCAGAATACAAATGGTTTACTATCATAAATTCGAAAATCAGAACAAAACGTGTCTGCATTTTCGAATTTATACATCGGAAATGAACATTTCTGAATTTTCCTAATGTCGAAAACAGCTGTGTATTATCGAAAATGTCGCTTGCGACATTTTCGGCAATACACAGCACTCCCACCCATCCCGTAACTACCTACCTAACTAGCCTAAACACACAGTTATGCAGGGGGGCTGCGCCCCCCCAACTTAATATTCCAACTCCGAGATCGCACTACAGTGAGGAAAGGGATGTATTTCCCTAACCGCACTGTACCGCGATCCCCTCACATGAGCGGACGTTAGAATTGCGAATGAACAGTCCATTCGCAATGGTAACGTTCGCTCACATCACCTGCCGAAATATGAAGTATTCGAACATCTGTTGTTCGAATACTTCATAGCCGTGCAAGTGCACATCGGCATTGTGATAGTAAACCAATACAAATATGTGCCAGTGTAATCCTTCTCCTTTGCCGGTAGCCCCTTATTACTCAAATCTACCATTGTTAACTATTTTTTATCCTCTTCTATCACTATTGGAGCTCCTCTTGCAAATAATACAAGTACTTCTCTTTTCTTTTGTCGCAGGTATTCTGCTGAACAACCATCTTGAAAACCTTTCTTTATCAAATTCACATGTTCAGTATTTTCCAATTGTGTCTCCTGTAGCACAGCTATATGCATTCTACATTTTTAATATAGTTCACTTTTTCTTTTTTGTATATATTTGTGAATCCATTTACATTTAAAGATAATATAGAAAGCATCATTATGTTAAAAAGTTATTATTCCCACCTTTTATGTGTAACAGCTTTTTTGTTAAGTATCTAGTTCCAGCTTTTATATTACATGCATACACTAATGTTTGGCAGGTTGATCTTTTATACAGTTATTTCCTGTCATGTCCATTTGAGCCTATGTTACATCTTACAAAATGTTTCTTTTTTTTAATCGAAAGCCCACAAGTGAAAAAACAAATACATCCCAATATACCCCTAAAACCTATTAATTTAATACCAACACACAAAGCTATGTATATTTTCAAATATTGAAGTTTTACCCTCTTAAAAGGAATAATTGCCCCAAACTGAAACTGACAGCCACACTCACACACTTGGGTTAACCTAAAAGGAAGGTTATCCATGCTAAGATGCATGGTGCAGCCTGTGCTTCTACTAAGTGCTGTTTGGTTTTGTCTTTTCTTTATTGCTCTACCAGATTGGGAAATTACTTGAATGCTTTCAGAAAGCATTATATTCTAGCCATTGAAATAAAGTCATTAGAAGAAAGAAATATTCTGTTTTTATTGCTTCTTATCAGCTTGTCTCCATGGGATCTACCTCATTATATCGATGTACCATATTATGAAATCTTATTTTATTAACTCCATTTCACTGAAAACTCATTACATCAAATCCTTAACAGACCCCCATTTCATCGACCGCATGTTTTACTTCTGTTTATTAGCACCTGTATAAAAAAAAGATTGCGTTGTGACTTTAACATACAGCGTACCAAATAAGAACGGCGGAAATACTGGAATACAACCCTGGAACTGTTGAGAGTGGTATACAGAATGCTAACTTCCCAAAGAGGCAAAAAAATCCTTGTTGTTGAGATCTACACCTACAACTTAGAGAAGACAGGGAGACAGAAGAAATACTGGGCATGTAAGTTGGCAGAAAAATGTAAAGGTAGAGCAGTCACAACCTGTGTAGTAAACGGAGAGGAATTAATTAAATCCATAGGTCATAGTCACCCTGTAGATTCAGCTGATGTTGTGAAGTATAAAATTTGTAGTGAAGGGCTGCTCTACCCAGAGACCATTCGTGTCTCATAGCTGACGATGCTCTCATGTCCACCTTCCTTGAATTTGCAGCTACTTTGCCCACTAGAAGGGCACTATTACAGAGAGTGAGCAGAGTTAGGAAAACGTACATGCCTAAATCAGAGTAGGCAACCTGTTGATTTCTTAGATGTGCAAGTTGAGGACTATCCTTTTAAAATAGGGCAGTTTCTTCACAAGAACTTAACGGAGTCAAATAATGAAAATGCAGTGTTAGTGCTAAGAATGGTGCAGAATATGTTTGATTTAAGCCATGCCAAGATATGTCTCATGGATGGAACTTATATTAATAAAGATAAATAACTTAGACAATTGTACAGCATAGATGGACTTGTAAACTACAGGGCTTACAAGAAGTCATTACCATTACTGTTCTGTTTTATGAGTAAAAAGTCATTGAAGTACTATAACTACATGTGGCATTGCATATTTGACCTGCTTAATGACAATCACCTGGAATGTAATTTTAAGTTCATATTGTGCGACTTTGAAATCATGGAAGTTAAAAACAAATGACAATGTTAACACTGCTGTACCTAAAGGATGTTTTTTCCATTTCTCTCAAAATTTGTACAGAAGTGCAGAGTTTAGGGTTGAAAGACATTTATAATTCAAGTATGACATTTCAACTGGCTGTTAAAAAGCTTGCTGGTCTAGTCTTTCTGTCAGAGATGGATGTATTAATGACATACAATGCAATAAAAGACAAGTTTTCCACCTGAAGGAAAAGAGTTGATCAAGTACTTTTCAGAGTGGTATATATTGGGCAAAGTGTGAAAGTTTAGTATGAGATCTAGTTCTACCGCACAATTTCCTTCACTATTTCTGATTCAGTTTTGGAATGTGTCTGCTCCTAGCAATCTATTGTTACCTAGAACATAAAATACAATAGAGGAATGGCACTGTCGATTGAAATGTTTAACTGGAAAATACTGTTTGGATTTCCGTAATGTCATGCAAGCTGTTGTTCATGAGCAGAACAGGGTAGATGAAATAAGGTTACAGATGAATGCCTGCTGCCCAAAATCACCAAAGAAAAGGAAATGAATGCAGGGACATCAGTAAATTGAGGATATCTTACAGCGTAAAAGTGATTACACTTATCTACAGTTTATCACTGCCATAGTTTGTTTGTGTCTTTCGGCTTTTCCCGGTTAGGGGTCGCCACAGCGGAACTCCGGTCCGCTAATGATTGGCAGTAGAGTTTTACATGCTGGCTTGCCAGGCCTAACGCACAACCTTCAATGAAGAAACGCCCATTCATGCATGCCGCCACACAGAAGACGCTCTAACTGAGAATCGAACGGGCAAGTCTGACTGTGAGGCGACAACGCTACCGCAGCACCACCACCACAGTCAGTTATTACTGCCATAGTAAAGTTGTATAAAATGTGACACTTGTTACACTTCCTTTTTTAAATGGTACCTCTTTAAAAAGTCACATTGATTTATGGGAACTCCCAGTACTTTTTTAGTTGTGTTTTAGTTCCGGTTACTGAATATACCACTTAGTTTGCTGGCAGTTACCTTTGCTGAAGTTTGTTTGAATAAATAGCTACAAATTCATATGCTGGTTTTGGAGCTTATATTCAATGAAATGGGAGTCGATTCAATAAGGATTTGATGTAATGAGTTTTTGCTGAAATGGAGTTGATAAAATAAGATCTGAGAATATAGTATGTCGATATAATGAGGTAGATCCCTCCATGGAGTCAGGAGAACCATATACAGAGTTGCTTCTACAAGCATTTATTTATTTGCTAGAAGAAAGCTTTATTATATTCAGTGTTCTGTATTATTTGCTTTCTCTTAAAACATGTTACTAGATCAAGCCAAAGGCCTTAATCCAGTCATTTCCCTATGAAAGAATGAGAAAAAGAACATATTTTTTTCTTGTAGCATCCTCTTTTGACCAGACTCTCTCTTTTTTTCTTACATTGCAGTGTCTACATTTCTTAAAACTGAACAATGAAAACAAGGAGTAGAAGGAATGAAAACAGACACCTTTTTACTTTAGTATCCCCATTACACTTGGAAATAACTGAGAAAACTTTACTGTATAGCATGAAGATTATATCATGCATTATAAAAATACTACTGTTAAGAACAAAATTTCGTTTACGGTTAAACTCTCTCTCTCTCTCCTCTTCCCCTCTCGGAGGTTTTCTTCCAAACATTAATGACATGAAGTAGGAAATATGCTTTAGTTAGAGTCCTCTACAACATCGTCAAAAAAGTCCAATATATCCAGGTTTTGTTGTTCTGTCAAGTTTCAAATATATCAAATATATCATTAATGCTTTGTAATTGCACATTTATTTGTCAATTTCCAAGTTTCTGGTTTTATTCCCATTTATCTCCATCTCCCAAATCCAGTCTCTGCTTCATTTTCCAACGTACTCTTGGTTATTCTAGTCAACTCTTGTGCTTTTTTCTCTCTCTCAAGCATTTTCCGTTGAAACATTGGAAAAGGGTGCACTGGCACAGTCTTTCTGTGGTCTTTATTACCAGAAGAACAAGAAGCTGAATCTCTTTTCTGTTTCACAGCTCACTTTGTGCTCCTCAGCATGTTCTGCATCAAAATATGATTTTGTCCATCCAGGAAAGAATACTCTGAAGATAGCCAGGTATATCAGTTTGAATTTCACTCCTGAATCTTGACATTTCCTGATTAGTGGAATCATTTTACTCATCTTCTGTCTGGTGTACAGTGAGTAATCATTTTCCACAAACACTCTACTGTCTCCCACTTTTAGTACTTTGTCCTTCTGCCAGAGTTTTGTCAATCTTTACCGTTAAAGGTCTAGACTGCTTTCTTATGGCCAGTTTGGATCATATACACAATGTGCCCTTTCAATTAATAACTTCTGTTGTAGAATACTCGTCCAGTTGCTTATCTATGCTTTCATAAAATTAATACAGTCTATTACTTCTAGCTTCTCTGGTTCAGCAGAAAATCTCAGGTTTTCCTACGTGCTCTGTCCATTATTATTTTTTTAAACATCTCGTCTTGAGCACTCTCATATTCATCTAGCCTTTTCTTCATATCAACCTCTGATTTTTGCAATTTTACCACCTCATTTGAATATCTGTTTAAAGCTTCTTCAATTTTTCCGGTCTTTTGTTATTTGAATTGATATACTCCATCGGTGTTTCATTTATTTTAATTAGCTCTGAGTACATTTAACTTATTTTTTCCTCCCAAGTTACTGGAAGTCATTTCTTGCACCACAACTGGAGACAGCATTGGCATTGAGCAGTAATATCTTGAAGTTCAGTTTAGCTGATTTTAGGATGTTGCTTGGTTTGTCACTTTGGCACTGCCTAAAAAGTCACCAAGAGGGAGGATAAAGTTTTAGCTAGTATTAGAAAGCCAATAGGGGAAAGGTGCAGACCATCCTTGGCAAAGCAACGTGGTCTGTTAACCATGCCCTCCCAAGCTGACAAATATTGGAAAGACACCAGAAAGACAGCCAGCTGTTGAAATCAATCATTGTTTCTCATACTGTGGAATCATCCTTGGTGATGGTAAAATGCTGCTCAATGCTGGGCTCATACTAGCCTGAGACATGTAGTCTGAGAACTTCATAATGTCTCTCTTCATACAATCCGGGGAGGTACATCTTAGGTCATTTACACCTACATGGACTATGATGTAATCATACTGGTATCTGTTGTGTAATGATTTGAGTGTGTACGTGATGTGGCAGATCCTGGTGTCAGATAAGCAACTAAGAGTTATCTTCTCCTTGTTCAACCTGTTTAGAGGGGCATCAGCGTATCTTACAATGGAGTGCCCTATAACGAGAGCCCTGGGAAGTGTGTTTGGTTGCCTTACATCCACTGTACTAAGTGCAAAGACGACTCAGTTTTATCCTGCATTTTGTTTTAAAAACAATAAATGTCATAAATTCGTGCTTGTCACTAGGCAAATACCAAGTAACTGTTTTTTTTTCTCTCTCCAGTAACACAACTCCTTGGAACAGGTGTCTGAATTTAAACAAACCTTATAGTACAAAATACAACAGCTAAGAAAGTTTCACCACACATGGAAGATATAACACTTTGCATTCCAGCAGCTACAATTGCCAACACCCCAATCCCTACTCCCAAAATCAAGTCCCAGAAGGTGTTTACATTAATTTACTAGTGTTTTTCATTCTTGTACAGTGTTCCTTTTTTGTCCACAATTGTGTAACCATGAAGTTCGATGGAGGGTCCCACATATGGTGTTAAATAAGGGGTTCCACTCCACAAAAACGTTTTTAATCTTGTTACTCAGTGATTCAGCAGGAGTATCGTTCAATGAAGTCGAATAATCCAGTTTGCGGTTTGTGCTGAATTGCAGATAGTGTCAACTTCTCATTTGGGATCCTCAAAAAACCATTGCAGTGTCAATCCGTAAACAGCTGGGAGCGTGGTCACACAGAGAAGGCAACTTGAATAATCTCACACATTAACTGCTGAAGCACCATAAGCAACCCGAGATGCAGAACGAAACCTTTCACTGAGACACTGACTGGCTGGCAACAGAAAGCAAATATTTTACACTGCTATCAGCACTGTAGTGCAGTGGTTGGCACTGCCACCTCATAGTGTTTGGGTCTAGTGTTCATTTCTTGGCTAGGGTACTGTTCCTGTGTTTTCACTAGGTATTCCACATCTCAAAATGTTACGTGTGTGTGTGTGTGTATATACCCAAGCAAATGACTACCACACAGTCTAAGATTATTACTTCTGTCTTGTGCCTAGTGAATGCCAGGACCAGCTTAGACTCCTTCCTGGCTTCAAAACGGTTTAAGGGGGTACATGGGGAATAAACAAGTGACACACACTTTTAAATCATCACTATACACACACACAAAAAGTGCGTGTTAGTGTGTGTGTATATATATATATATACACACACACACACACACACACACACACACACACACGGGTCTACTTTCCTTTATCGAACCTCCGTTTCTTTGAAACCCACAACAGCAACTCCCAATTGCCAAAACATCAGTTTTCCAAAAACTAACTTCATCAAAGAACAGAAAACCAAAAATACATTACTACAAAAATAAAAAAAAAAACCCACACATACTCCCAACAATTTTGCAGGGGGGGGCAAGCTCCCCTGTACCCCCCACACCCCCTGCAAATTATATATATACCAACTCCGAGATTGCAATTCAGTGATTGAAAGGATACATTCCCCAGTGTCCACTGTACTGCGATCTCCACTGAAAAGCAATGATAGCTCTTACATTAACTTACCAGATACTAACTACATCCCTGCAAAAGCATGGCATACTAACATCTTTCCATATATGCCGACATATCTGCCAACTACTAAAAGTAGTACAGTGTACGGGAATGTACATAAACACTATACCCTTGCACCTCGATGAAATAAACATCTGCCAACTGAATTTTCTGAAAAGTGAACTTTAGGAAATCAGGAGTCGCTGTTGTGGATTTCGAAAAAATGGAAATTCGATGAAGAACAATATACCAATTTTACAGATATATATATATATATGCATATGGGTCTACTTTACATGGTCGACTTTTTACAAAGTCGACTTTCATATGGCCGAGACCACATTATCAACTTTTGGAAAGCTGACCATGTAAAATGAACAGAAAAAACACAATGAACACTTACCTTAAAACTGTTAGCAGGGGGGCAAGCCCCCCAGCACCCTCCGTGTGGGGCTCCGCCCCCACCCCCGTGACTTAAATATACCAACTCTAAGATCACACTACAGTGCGGAAGAGGGAAATTTTCCCATTCCGCATTGTACGGAGATAGCGGTTCCCCATGGTCGACTTTTCAAGTGTCGATCATATGGTCCTGGCCATATGAAAGTCGGCTTTGTGAAAAGTCGACCATGTAAAGTAGACCCATATATATATATATATATATATATATATATATATATATATATATATATATATATATATATATATATATATATATATATATATATATATATATATATATATATATATATATATATATACACACACACACACACATATACATATACACACACACACAAAGAGAAAGAAAGAAAGAAAGAAAGGAGAAATGATAACATATACACGAGTGTGCTATACCTGTGTATGTATATGTATACCTTAGTTAGTGTCCTTGTGTTCCATAAACATTACTACAAAATATACAGCAAAAATGCAACACACCAATAGCTGGTTTCGAAAACAGAAAGAAAACTGCACCATTTCAATCTTCTGAATCCCAAAAAGTAGATGAATGGCAAAATAATGCTGTAAAAAATGATTTATTAAAACAAAAAAAGTACAATTAAAGTGCTGTGTTTTGGAGTACAAATAACCACATCCTTCACTAGACATAATAAATCAAACTGCTAATAAGCATCCTTTACATACTCAAATCCATGAATAACTACTGGTTAAAAGATGGGACTAAGCACATGGGATATATACATATACAAATAAACCACAGAGTTATCATGGTGATCAACATTAAAACACCTCTCAACTAGAAAATTATGACAACACTATAATCAATTTGTTTTTACAGTATTGTTTTGGCATTCATCTTCTTTTTGAGGTTTGGAAGTCTTGAGAAATGCAGTTTTCTAGCAGTACTGCAAAATCTGGCATTCAGTGTCCAGTAGCAGTTATTAGAATATGTCCATCTTAAACAAGCCATCATTGCAAGGCACATGTAGTTAGGTATCAATATTTATTTTAATAAAAATATGAATACTACATGTTTAATGCAAGTACATTGTTCCAACAGATGGTAAACTAATACTAAACAGCCCTTTTATGTCAGTGTAGAGTTACACAATAGCACTCTTTTTCCAGTCATTACGGTACTTTCTGCTCTCATCATCAAAAAATGAATAGCACTCCCCTCATGGAGGTGAGAAGCCACTTCTGGGGACAGACCAGTCTAACTTGTGCTGCACCAAAGCCATGCTGATGGCTCAACAGGCAAACAAAGTGGTTAACAGGTGTACACAACTTGTTTGGTTAGCTGTCCACAAAGGAGAAGGAATGCTCGAGATGGGCCTGCATGGCCATCATCAAGGGCTAGAAAACCATATTCTAAAGGCAGATAAAACACGGTAATCACAATGACTATGGAATGTAGTTCATTAAAATTGATAAACAAAAAGCTTCTGCTCTGGTTAAAAGCCATGATGGTATGTTGGCAAGAACTGCAAAACTATGAATTATGAGGATTACAGACTCATCAGCAGATCTAAGCTACAAGACTAGAATTCAGATGACAGCAGTTTGCCAATAAATTCCTACAGTTTTACTTCTTAATTTCAATTACTTCATTTGAGTTGGTGGTTTCAAGAAATAGGAAGGATGTATATCAGTGTTTTCTGACTCAAATGACAAAACCAGAATTAATATCAAGCATTTGTATGTGTTCTAGTTGATCCAGAAACACCATCTGCTAAAAGCACCAAGAATGGCTCTATATTTTAAAGCAACCACACAGTTATGCTTTACCCCTTACTTTTTAATATTCATTAGATTATAAATCACAAGCATGCAATCATACATCATTCTATACAAGGAAAAATACACATCACATTAAAGTCAGGATACACTGGCATGTTAGGGAGTTCTATTATAGGGACATAAACAGTACTATAAACCAACATTTCATGAAAGTTCCCTATGGTGATTTGTCAAGCTGCTGATTTTCTGTATTTCAAAAACAAAATCCTGACAGGTACAGTACAGTGTATCTGAAAAAGAGTAAAAGGAAGCAGAATACATATCAGAATAGGATACTGTGATTACCAACTGACTGAATGCATAATTTTTAGGAAAGTGCTGTTATATGCAGAAGTTTGTTTTTTCTCTAAGTGTTCTAGTTCTTTCGCAGCTAACTTTAATTACCAGGGTAATGTTATTTTAAATAGAGTTCACTCAGTTTAATTTCTCCAAGTCTTTTGGGTCTCTAATACTCCTAAGTCAATATATGATTAAGGTTTGTGAAATCAGTACTGTTTCAGTCTTTGATGCTAGACAAAACTGCTCTTCACAGCACCCGCAATGTGCCCAGAACTAACTCCTTCAGCAATTCATATGGAGGTAAATGTCTCGGCAGCGTATCTAAATATGAATATAAATTCTTTTTTATAACACCGATTGTTCCTACTACTATTGGAACTGCCTGAGTATCCTTCTTCCACATTGCACTCATTTCTGTCTGAAAATCCTGTTATTTTATAACTTTCTGTCTCTCTGTATGCAAGACACTGTAATTACTGGGGGTAGCATTTTCAACGATCTATGCTACTTTTGTTTTCATTTCATGTAATGCTATTTCTGGTTTTCTTGCAGCTATTTTTTTTACCTGTTGGTAATGGGTAATCCCATGTGATATAAACTTCATCATTCTCTATAATGTTTTGTAGTTCATGTTTCCAATGCTTCTCAGATACTTCAGTGTTGAAATGTTTGCACAATCCCCAATGCAACAGTCTTGTCACACTATTATGTCTTTCAGTACACAGGCCATCTGCCATTACCAGCAACAAGACTGTTTCTAGTTCTGCTTTACAGAGCCTGCATTTTTCTGTTTCTCCCTCATATTCAATGGACTTTGTAAACCAACGTGTACGTAGCCTGCTATCCTGGGCCGCCAACATTAACCTTTCAACTTCTGGTTTAAACTCACCTCTCCTTAACCATTTCTGTGTCAGATCCCGATGGACAAGAGGTTGTTCCAGGAGTTTTCTGTAATTGCAACTATATTTATGGATTTTTCACATTCCTTGCCTTCTCATCTGATGCTTCTTATATTCTTTCATTTGTTTTTTTGGCACATTCAGTCGCTGCCTGACTTTACTCTACTTCTGGTTTGATTTCCATTCCCACTTCACACCGATATGCTTCTGCTAAACTAAGCAGGGAAGTCACCTTAAACTTGTTCTCCTCATACTTTAAAACTTTCATTATAAGTCTGCAGACATGTACGCAGTCCTATAATTGCAGATCTATACATGTAATCAATTTCAAGGAAGCCCAAACCTGCTTCAGAATGAGGAATGTACAATAGTGGTATATGGATTTTTATATATCATCTGATAAGCATGAATCATTTTCCTTGTTTTCCTGTCCAACTGATCCAATACCTTTTGGGGCTGGTCAGTCACCCCAAAACTGCAAGTTAGAACAGGGACAGCCAACTGGTTTTCAGTTTGGACTTTCTGTTCCTAGACATTAGGGCTGTTTTCAGTATTAACTTTAGTCTTCTAAGCCAACTGGTTTTCAGTTTGGACTTTCTGTTCCTAGACATTAGGGCTGTTTTCAGTATTAACTTTAGTCTTCTAAAATATTCCTTACGGAGTTTTGTTCACATTTGTTCATGTTTTACTGTCGATACTTCATCAATCCCCAAAAATTTATACACTTCCTCCTGCACAAGTTCCTTTATATCACATTCCTGTCCCAGACTGATTTTCTTGGTGCTGCAGCTTTCCTGCTTTAAATGTTGCTTTTGCCCACTTAAAGACCAAATGACATTCTAACATCATCTGAGAAAATTTTCACGAATTGCAGTTGTGCTTTCAGCTCCTCATCTGATGAACTATACAGTTTTAAATCATTCACAAAAATGATGTGAAGGCTTTACACTTTGTTGTTTTCTAGGAGCCAAATTGTAACCATAGCCTAATCTGTTAAGTAGACAGTTAATGAGTTAAGGGCAAGACAAAAGAGCAGTGATGACAAAGAGTCACCCTAGAATATCCCAGTTTTTTACACGTGGGATAATAATTTGTCATTCATCTGGGCTTATCTGCAAAGTTTCATGGCCACTGTAATGTAATTGATCAACTTAGGGTATATTGTATACATCTAGAAACACTCCCTTATTCATGAATGTGGGATGCTGACAAATGCTTTTTTATAATCTATCCATGCTATATTTAGATTCTTCTCTTTTTTACAATTCTCCATTAAGACTTTATTTAAAAACAAATCATCTTTTGTTCCATATGACTTTCTTTTTTTTGCCCTTTTGTTCTATTTCCATGATTTAGTTTTCTTCTAAATGTCTATAAACTCTGTCAGCATCATTTCCAGTATATAGTTTATACAGTGTCGGAAAGCAGGTTATTGGGCTATAGTTTTTAGTACAGCTTACAGGTTCACTTTTAAAGAGGAGTGCCGTTTTTCCTGTTGTTAACCAGGCTGGTGTCTGTATGGGATGTACATATAAGTACTTCTGACTCAGGGCGAAATCTTCCTGTAAAGATGTTAATACATTTAGTCAGAAGTTAGGTACTGCATTTGGGCCTGGGGGTTTCTAGTTAGGAGCTTTTCTAAATTTTGTTTCAATTTCTCTGGTCGTTACTTAATCCCATTTCACATTCTGTACATTTGAACTTCTTACGGTTTATTTTACTACTTCTATCCATTCAGCATCTTTGTTACATTTCACAGGGTCTTCATAGATATTTCTTCAAAATGTGTCTATTTCTTCCTTTTGCTTTGTTTCCCAATTTTCTATAAAACATATATGGGTCATTACTGAATTGTTTATGTTTTACTTTTTCCTTTAGATTTATCTGTATATCTTCTAAGTTTTTCTGCCTGTGCTGATATCTTTAGCTTATTATTTGCAATAGTGTAGAACAGATCTGTTCTGATACTGTGCATTTCTTTTATCATGTCTATCTTTCAAAGTATTTTTGTTGATCTGTTCCCTCTTCCATACTCTTCTGACAGTGACACTTCTTGTCTTAAGGTTTCTCTATTTGATGCTTCATTGATGACATTTGATTTCTTCCCTTTTTTTCCCTTATTGCTCTATGTTTTTGTGATTTTTGTTATTAGTTTACATGAAAAGTTGTTGTTCTTCTTTCAGCTTTTCCCGGTTAGGGGTCGCCACAGCGTAACTCCGGTCCGCTAATGACTGGCAGTAGATTTTTTAAGGGTGCCGAGGTGCCAGCTCAACGCCCAACCTTCAACGAAGGCACGCCCATTCTACGCATGTCTTTCGAATGCCACTCGACCACGGCGCGGACATGCAGACTCCACACAGAAGGCACTCCAGCCGAGAATCGAACGGGAGAACCTCTTTCTTTGAGGCAACAACACTACCGCTGCACCACCACAGCTTTAGTTTACCTGCAAAGTAATATATCATATTTACTTCTGTTATATCACATGAATTTATGTTAATATTCTTGATTACTGTGTTCATTTGTTTTATCAGACTTCCAACATTTTGGGTCTTACTGACTTTCTGTAATATATTTCTTTCATCAATCTTAATCCCAGTCATTGTTGTGGTTTTATGTCTTGGTGGCTTTGAGTTGCCCACCTCTGCTATAAAGTTGATAATGGACACTCCCCCCAGTGACATTACATCAGCTCATTCTACTGTTTATAGTGAGAACTTAGCAAAGGCCCAGCCCTTTAGCTTTTGAACCTTGAATTCTCATTTTTTCTGTCTCTTCACTTTCTACTATATATATATATATATATATATATATATATATATATATATATATATATATAAAACTGTTCTTTCTACTTCATTTTGCTTTTTGCCATGTTTATTACTGCTTGTTGGTATTCTCACTAAATTGTTGACAGTATTTTACTGAATCGCTACTTTATTAGTGCTGTCTGTTACTGTTGTGATTTGTGAGCTATTGTTTCAAAGCAATCTACTGATTAACTACATTTCATTGCTATCTACTACATATTACTGTTTATGCTGCATTTTACTGCATTTTGTTGCTGTTTAACTGTATTTTTTCATACTGCAAGTGCTAGTCTTTAAGTTAACTGTTTTTCTAAAAAAAAAAAGTTCTGGGCTTGTTTCTGCCTTTTATGTTGCTGCTAGAGTAGTCCAGATACAGATTGGGCTGTTTTTTAAGTTTTGGAGTTCCCCAGACCCTTCTGTGTTAGAGGGAAGCCTTCCAGCTTATCAGTGGGAGAAATAAGCACTAGGTAGTCTAACTACCACAAAAGGAGTGGTTTCCGGCTCTGAAATTGTAGTTTTATTGGCCATTTGGGCAGTTTTTTCTATCCCTTTCAACTTTCTCTTCTCTATTGCACTTTAATTAGCTTATTCACCAACATTTCATCAGGCTTTCTGTAACAATTATTGTAGCACACATCTGCTATCAGCACTAGACGTCCTATAAGGAAACAGCTCTAGTACTTAGTAATGATGACCATCCCTCCTAGCATGTCTAAAGCTCAATTTCCTGTGCTTTCTCCTATTAACCTGGTGAACATGGGCATTCTGCAGCAGTGTAGCAACTGCCTCATGTATACAGACAACCCTGTCCTCTTACCTCCCAACACTCAGACTTGTGAGCAATTCACTTATATCTCCAAATTGGAAGCCGTGCACTCTCCAACCAAGACCAGAATAGCTGGTCAAGACAAGGACAACACCTACACCACACCACATAGAACACATAGCCCTCCAGAACACCCACCACCACAGCCCTCACATAAAAACACAAACCACACACCCACCTTTGCAGAGGGTCTCAACCAAAATCTACCCAAACAGCAGAGACCTCCAAGGCAGAAACTCAGTCGACCAGCACAACACAGCACAAACCACAAGACACATAGCTCACCTACACAGTGTTCCCCTAAGGCAAAACAGGTTGCCCAATACAATAATCATAGGTGACTCAATAGTGAGGCACACTGATGTCCCACTCACTAGGTTGAATAAGGAGAAGTTAACAGTCAGCTGTCTATCAGGTGCCAGAATCTGACACATAACAGAAGCACTCAGGTCACTCCACAACAAGTACAAGTATGACCCTGTCACTGTCCACATGGATGTGAATGATCTAAGACACATCTCCCCGGACTACATGAAAAGAGACATGGTGGAGCTCTCGGATTATGTGGCCCAGGCAGGTATAACCCTAGCCCTGAGCAGCATCCTACCATCGCCCAGAATGATACCACAGTACAAACAAAAAAATGATTGACTTCAACAATTGGCTAAGTTTCTGGTATCATTCTAAAGGGATCCAGTATCTGAATGCTTGGGATGACATGATTGACAGACCTCGATGCTTTGCCAGAGATGGTCTGCATCTGTCATCCTTGGGTTTCCTGGTACTGGCTAATGCTCTTACCACCCCTATAGTGCCTTTTATAGGCGGTGTTCCACAGACCAAATTACTACTGCAGCAGCTATAAATAAATGCAATCTGATGGTCATGCTGCTCGATGCTAGAAGTCTAAATCTCAAGATGCACTCACTCAAAGCACTCCTCAAAATGGAGACCAATCGACATTTGTGCTGTAACGCAGACCTGGTTTAAAGCAGCAGAAAGCACCCCTGCGCTACCAGGCTATAACTCATTTCACACCTTTCGGCCCCAGAACATGGACCGAAGCTCCAAAGGTGGTGGTGTCTCCATATTCATAAAGGATATGCACACCTCCAGACGAGTAGCCCAGCATAATGCATCTAAGATACTGCAGGTACAACTAACATTGGGTAACATGGCGATTCTGGTCGTAGCCTGCTATAGGTCCCCCAACCATGTCCGAAGACTCTCACTCCACATTCCTAAGCACCCTGGAAACTATTAAGAGCCAACCCAACACTCTCATACTAGGCGACTTCAACTACCCCTCCATCAACTGGGAAAACTACTCATGCACTAATGCACTGGCCCAACACGTCCTGGAATTCATCAATTCCAATGCCCTGGACCAGCTCATTCTTACCCCCACTAGAGGAAGCAACATCCTTGACCTGGTTATTACTAACATGGGCAACCGTTGCTCTACACCAGTAGTCAATTCATTGCTGGTTAGATCCGACCACAAACTAATCACCATGGAAATCCACATCTCCCCCACACCCCCTGCAAAGGTATCCACCATGAAAAACTTCTCCAAAGCGGACTTTGTACTCCTAAAAACAGAGGTGGCTAACTTCACAGCACAAGTGCCAATGGAAAATAGATGCATGACTGCCAAATCATACACCAATGCACTGTACGAACACGTACATAAATGCATGGAACTAGCCATACCTAACAGAACCAAGATGCGCTCCTCCAAAAAACGAAGCCAGTCTAGTTGTCACCTGCCTTTAATAAACTCGACAACAGAATGAAGAAACTGATGCAGAAAAAGGTGAAGTCCCAAGACTGGAAAAATTCCCTTATGAGCCTTAACAAAAAGTTGAGATCCCTCATCAAAACCTCCATAGCCAGCTATGAAGGCAGAATTGCAGCAGACACTAAAAACAACCACAAAGCCTTCTATAGTTATATCAAGGGTCTCCATGGCAATACCTAGATTTGCTCTGAGTTACTGCACAATGGTACCTCCTATACCAAGTCAACAGATATTGCCAACATACTGGCCGACAGATTCAGTGCCAACTTTACTCCTCTTCCCTCCCCCAAAAGACCAATCTCAATACCGGAAGAATGCCAGGCAGCCAACATTACTGCAGCTCAGGTTAAAGCTGCATTGTCTATGGCCAAGAATACAGCTTCCATGGGACCTGACAATATCTCTGGCTGCGTTCTACATGAATTACAAAGTGAACTGGCACCACATCTGTGTGCTCTGTTCACTCACAACCTCACCTCAGGCTTTGTCCCTACCGAATGGTGCACTGCTACAGTCATCCCTCTCCATACAGGAGGAGCGACTACAGACCCTGGAAATTATCACCCCATTAGCCTGACGAGTCTGATATGTAAGGCTATGGAGCGCATCATCATGGATCTAATTAACAAGAATATAGGGAATCTCCAAACTCTTGTTCCCACGCAATTTGGTTTTGTGAAAGGAAGATCCTGCCTGCTCAACCTGGTTGACTTCTTTGAGTCAGTCACCAGAGCAGTGGATGAAGGTACGGCAGTTCATACAGCCTACCTTGATCTGTCCAAGGCATTTGGTACCATTCCTCACTCAGGAATTTTTGATAAACTCAACAAACTAGGCATCAGCTCCTATATCATTAGGTGAGTTGCAAACTGGCTCCCAGACAGAACTGACAGTGTGAAAGTAGTGGACTCCAAGTCAGACTGCTGACCAGTCAGACTGCTGATCAGTCATGAGTGGAATCCCACAGAGATCGGTCCTGGGTCCTCTCCTGTTTGGCATCTACTTCTCAGAAGTCCATGCCAACACAGAGGGACTCTGGCTGACCAAATTCACAGACAACTGCAGGCTGGGAGCCATTATTAGCTCCCAAAGTGATGCACACATCCTACAGAAAAGCCAGACCAATGACTGGTGTTGAAACCATGGCCTTAAGCTTAATGCCAAAAATGCATAGTCATCCCCTTTGGGAAAAGCTCAGTTCCCACTAATTACCACATCGATGGTAGCCCACTGAACACTGAAGGCAGTATAAGAGATCTGGGGAGATAAGTTGACAGCAACCTCTCCGACCACCATATTAACACTGTGGTCAGAAAATCCTTCTATGTGGCACATCTCATTACCAAGGGTTTTCCTTCCAGGAAGAAAGAGGTCATAATTTCTCTCTACTCTTCTCGCATTAGACCAATAATAGAGTATAATGCCCCATTTAGCATGTACCTCACTACACACCTGCAACAGTTGGAGAGGTCACAAAAGTACCACATGAAGAGGATCCTAGGCAACACATATCCTACATGGACAGACTCAAAAAACTCCAGCTATTCTCTGTCTCATATCATCTACTAAGAGGCGATCTCTGCTTGCCTTACAAAGCCATGTCTGACCTAGTTCTGTAGAAATGCTACATCTAAAGAAATCCCTCTGCACCACATGCTCCTGAGACCTCAACCTCATTATCACAATCAACAGAACATGCTGGAGGGACAGGTTCATAACCCAGAGACTACCCATGCTCTGGAATAGACTTCCCATACATGTCAAGCAGAGCACATCACTAGCCCTCTTCAAGTGAAATCTTGATGAGTGGATGGGTAATAGAAAGTTCACCCCAGGGATCACTCCAGTGGCTCTGCTTGATAGAGGCACTGGGAACTAATGACGGGAGGCACAATGCCAGGGCACTTCTATGGGCTAGGCTTGTAAAGGCCCCAGGGCCATTAGCCTAGTACACACCTATGAACCTACGTCTATTCATCTCTGTTAGAGCAAACAACTCTTCCCTTAGATCGTTTAATTCTAAACTGAGGGCACATTCTTTGTTCTCTGTTTCCTGCAAGCATTATACAGACAGTTCCAGAATATCTTCTTGTGATATATTCTCTTCAGCTGCATCCTGCGTCATCCATTGCTCTTTCATATGGGAGCTCACTAGCGTATCACTCCACAAAATTGACTGCATCAGAGCCATCACTGTTTCCTGCTCCTTCCCTTGCTGTGCAAGTCCAACTTTTGTACTGGTTTCCTACTGAAGGTTCCAGAGTATGTTCATGTGGTAAGTGATTACATGCGTCCGATTTCACATGTTTCTCCTTAATTTAGGGACTCACTGTTCTGTCATATTGTAACATTACCAGAAATGGATTTTCTACACTAAATCCCTCATTTTGCAGGTAATTCATGACTTCAGTTTCTATTTCTTGAACTTCTGCATTACCAATCCTCTTTTCTACTTCCCCCTTTGTGTTCTTATTTTTTGTATTGTGACATTTTCCATATCCAGATCTTTGCCTGTATTTCTCTTCAAATATATTTGGTGCTGCTTTTCTGTAGTGATTATTTTTGCTTTCTCCTTTGCATAAATCTTGCACCACATTAAATCTCTTTTCCTTTCCCATGTCTACATTTCTTCTTCATATGTCTACCGCTCCACATGTTTCTCCTTGCTTGGGGTTATCATTGCACCAGCATGTTGTGATATAACCTGTTGCTGGATTTCACTGTGTGGGACACTGCATGTAAGAGTTTGTTAATCTGTGGCACGAGAATGTCTATGTGCAATTTTATTTTTTTTCTAAAGTCTATAACAAAATTAAATCAGTACTGTTAACTTATTTTGCTTAATTTTGTGATCGCCCTGTACTACTTACATAAAAATGAAAACTAAACACAGTTACTCAAGTACACATTGCAGGTTAAACAAAAGAAATGAAATGGGCAAAATTCCCTTACTCTTAAATTAGGTTAATTCATGCCACAGTTCAAAACATTAGGTTTTGTGCCAGTCAGGTCTGAGGAGAGAATTAAAGCCATGACCACAGCCCAAGCAACCTGAGTCTGAATAGATATTCAAATGTCTGGCATGGGGTGAGTGGTATGCCTGTCTTCTGAGGGGGGGGGGGGGGGGGGGGGGCAGACTGGGATTGCCCAACAGCATGATCTGTCAGAGGAAAGATGGAGATGTAAAGGATGGCAGAGGGGTGGGCATTTGGCCATCAAGTCACAATCAAAGTAGTCTGCATCACTGGAGCACGGGACATGGACATGCACTTACATGGGAAGGACATATTGGCTGAAGTGGTGACTTGGGTTGCTTACCCTCTGCCCAGTGGAGGGCTTAGGGTCCATAATAAATATGTCATTATTGCCATAAATCTGGCAAGGGAACAAACTATTTCTGAGGCAGCCTAGGGCACAGTGGCTCCAGTGGTGACTTAGCTTGCTTATCCCCTGCCCAGGAAAGGCTTAGGGTCCATAACAGATATGTCTTTATTGCTGGGATGCTGGCAAGGGGAAAAAAACTACTACTGAGCCTGCCTGTATACCAGCCTAGTGGCAAGGTCTCAGCCACTTTGAGGAATATTCAGGATGGAGGAAAATGCGGCTAGCTTTGCAAAGATGAACTCTTCAAGTTCACTGAACTCTGTCCTCTTGGCAGACAACATAGTCACACTCCATTGCTAAATACGACATTGTTTGTAAACTCTGTCCCTCCTCAATCAAATTCTGTTTGACATGTATAAACAGATCCGAGATACAAGAAATGCTGGAGAAATTGAACACTAATTATAATCCAATTCTATACACTATTCACCCAAAACTCTTTAAAACAGCGAGTCAAGTTCTCTGTAGGACTCTTTTATATATTCTAAACCTATCACGGACCACTAACATAATCCCACATAGGTTCCAAGCATGCCATCATTATACCAATTGCCAAATGATCAGTCCCATCATCTGCTTCTGATTTCCAACCTATTGCTAACCTCTGTCCTACTGCCAAGATGTTAGATAAAATAGTCTGTAAACAAATTATGGACTATTTGAAAAATATGGTATCCTTTCAAAGGCACAGCAAGGCTTCTGCCCAAATTTTAGTGTACTAAGTGCCATATGCACTTTACCTGATCAAATTTTCAACAAGAGGCATGGTAAAGAACCAGGAGTTACTTTCCTGCATCTTAAAAGCAGCCTTTGAAACAGTGGAATATGATTTACTGCTAAACAAGCTATATGACATTGGCTTCTCCAGTGAGTAGTTCAGTGGTTCAGGAACTATCTGGATAACAGAACTTCCATATTTTTGGATCAGATGAGCATTACCTACCCAGCACCATTCATCAGGGAGCCCAGACAGCTATGTAGCAAGGGATCGTCCAAATACAAACTGAATAACACATGCAGATGACATTGTGCTGCCTGGAGCAAATAAGAATACTAACATTCTTAATACTGAACTGCTGAATGCCTTTACTATAGTATGGAACGGGGTACACACACAAAATGACAATCAGTACTAACAAAACTACAGTGATGCTTTTTGGTACACCAAGAAAACTTAATAATGTACACAATTTTTTATATTACTGACTCAAAAACCCTCTACCCCTGACGTCATACCAGAAATACCTTGGCTTTACTCTTGATAAAATCCTTCTTTTTATATACACGTGTCCAAAGTACAAGCTCACGGCAACCTAGACAATTCAGAATGTACTGACAGTGGAGACTGGACATGCAATTCCCATTAATGTTACCTTACCAAGACTAGAGTATGGTCTACTTATTATTGTTCTACTTTCTACCCCCAAACACTGACATACTCCAAACTACTATGATTTGAGGTTTATCAACTTGGTTAGTACTTAAGAACACCACTGCCACAGTATAACCCAAATGTCTCCCAGTCACTGACAGAGCTTCTGTTCTACTTAATACATTAATATACAAGATGCTTATTGTGGGTTACTGTCCACCACTTCTAGACAGATTGCAAATTACACAAAAGTTTATCCTGTGAGAAGTAAAGATTGAATCCTACTACATATGCTATTCTTCACTCTTACAACCTGTAAAAAGCATTCTCTAAGTTAGCAGCAGCACGTGGAATGATGTACTCACTGAGATGAGGAATAAAGATAAACTTTTGGCCTTCAAAAAAGCTGTAAAATATCATTTGTTTGTAGAAAATAAATGTAAATACTAGAATGATGTAGGTTAGCCTACAAATACAAAGAGACAATAATGACAGCCTTGTTTATAATGCTGTCAAACAGACAAGGATATAAAAAATGCCATCAGGACACTGATCTGCCCATGGCAGTTGAAATCAAATGTAGGTTGATTTCACTCTCATAGGTTCATACGCGTTTACAAGGTTAATGACCACAAAGGCCTTTTTAAGCCTAGCCATACATCCCAAATCTCTGACAAGTTCTGGTACCCTTGATAAACAGGGGCCTGAGAGATGACCCGTTTACAGGTTGCCTGTGTTCATAAGAGACACAGGTGCCAAGCCAGGGTTGAATTTCCTGTTTCCCATCCAATTGTCCAAGTTACACTTGAATTATGTTAGAGAGGAGCTCTACTTCACATGGATAGGAAGCCTGTTTAAGAGACAGGGTAGTCTCTGAAATATATACTTGTCTCTCCAACAGGTACCATTTATATCGCAGGCAAGGTTTAAGTCTTTAGAACAGGTAATTCTGATACTGTTTGCTTTATGGATATGCAGGAGGTCCACCAGAGTGTGGTCCGACAATACCTTGCATGCCAGGCATAGATCTCCCCTCAAAAGCCTGTATGAGACAGAATACAGGGATAGGGCCTTGATTCAGTCTGCATAGGACATTTTACTTATGCCCTGTATTTTTTTAGTGAGGAATCTCTGTGGACATTCCAGTTGTTGGATATGCTTGGTTAGGTACATAACAAAGGGGGTATTGTATTCAGTGATAGGTCTGATGAATGCCGAATACAGTGGAACAATGACTTCCTTGGATTTAGATGCCATTCCTTTGTTTATAAGTTGTGCAACATAGAATGATTTCCTCACTACTGTAGACACGTGATGGTCAAAGGCTAGATTACTGTCGATATGAGTACCCAAGTATCTGAGACTACTGAGTACCCAAGTATCTGAGACTACTGGGTCAACTCTAAGGGGTGTGTTTTCAATATGATAGTTACCAGGGTTGGGTGACTTCCTGAAGGATACTATAATGCATTTCTTGGCATTTAATTTAGTCCATAGCTCTGACACCAGTTGTCTGTCTGTGTCAGTCCTTCCTGGAGAACACTTGTGTCAGTGTGGGATTCAATGAGGCTCCTAATTTGCAGTCATCTGCAAATTTAGTCAACCAGAGACCACAGTGGTCCAAGAACCAATCCCTGAGGGACTCCACTTATGAGTTGCCTCTTTGTAGAGTTGAGCTCATCAATTCTAACTTCCTGTGTCTGGTCACTGAGCCAGTTGGCCATCCACCGGGTGACATATGGGTTTGTACCCAACCTCTTGAATTTGTCCCCAGTGCCCGAGTGGGGTATGTGTCAAATGCCTTGGTCAGGTCAAGGTAGGTAGTGTGAACCATTTTGCCATCATCCATTGCTTTGGTGAACTTCTGAAAGAAGTTCACCAAGCTGAGTAGGCATGACCTGCCCCTGATGAAACCAAACTGGGTTGGGTCTAGTGTCTGGAGGTTTACTATATTATTATTTATCATTTCCATGATAATTCTTTGCATGGCTGTGCATAGAAGACTAGTGAGACTTATGGGTCTATAGTTTCCAGGGTCTGTAGATGGCCCTCCCTCTGTGTATAGGTGTATATAGGATTGCTATAATATTAGATATTATATTATCCTAGATGCTTATGTTAGACGCTTGTTTTTTGCTTTAATTTCCACTACTGTGCACCATATTCATTTTTGTAAATCACTGTTCTGCTGTACTTGTATCAGTGTATTGAGGTTGTTCTGAACACTTGAATGTAGGGCTTGTTTTTTATTAACTGTATTTCTGTAGGGTAATGTGTTGCCTATGAAGCTTGCATTGCAGATGAAAAAGGTATATTCTACCTATATGGTTAACTTGATGGACAGCATACAAAGCAGAAAAGTAAGAAGAGAAAAAAAGAAATATAATATTTAGTACATCCATATTCATATTAATGTCCAGAAGAATTTTATAGAAAAAAAAAGTTACAAGAGTTTGAACCACACTTCATACAACAGCAAAATCACTGGACTGTAAAGAAAACTATGAGGAACACAAAGCTACTTATACTGCTATTAATCCTTCTATCAGTAGGCTGATTTCTGTGGATTACATTACTAACTATGAATTAGGACAGACCATGCCATTAATAACCACAGTTAAACCTCACCACTGCAAAGGTAACCAAAATATCATTTGATTTGCTCTTATGTCAGTAACAACTTACTGTTGAAAGGTTAACTATTGTTAACACCTTGCACGCAGACTCCTTATACTCATGTAAAGAGAGGTCATCACCAGAAGAACATGAATGATAGGAAGATTTTTGAGGTATGGACACCAGCTCTAAGGAGATATTCATAAACATGTTGCTCAAGGGAAAAGGAAAGTTTGAACAAAAAGTGGGTATTTATGAGTCACACATAGTGTTTATCAATCACAAAGGTACTTCCTGCACTAGCCATCCAATATATACAGGTCATAAGCAGAGAAATAAATAACCTCTTTCCTGGGATCTACAGGATTCAGTAAAAAGCTGGAAGAACTAGAAAAAAAGCCCAAGGGAGACCAATAAAATATGGCAAGCACTGTGGGCAGCAGACTCCTGCAACCTGCAGAATTTCAGGTAACATCTTCGGGATTCACAAAGGCAGGACATGAGGGAAGGTAAGGTGACAGGAACTAGCATGCCCCAAACAGCTGTTACCAATCTAATCCTGTGCATTGTTCACACAGGAATAATGCCAGAGAAGCTCTCCTATGCTCGGCCATCAAATTAAAATTTCAGTGAACTGCTAATCATCGAAGTTAAACAATGAACATGAAAATTATCGAGCAAATTTATCTTTGAAAATAATACCATCAGATGGCCATCATTGGCCAACATTGTAAACAGCCCTCATAAAAACACATCGTCAACCAAGGTGTGGAGCTCCCCCCCCCCAATGTGAGGGGCTGTGCCCCTCCCAACTATATATACCAACTTCAAGATCGTACTACAGTGGGAAATAGGGCAAATTTAAAAAGTGGTTAGTTTACCTTACCGTACGCATTGTGGTACTTCCTGCTACGTGGCCAGCTATGGCCATTCGATGGTATTATTTTTGAAGATAAGTTTCTTTGCTAATTTCCACATTCGGTGTTTAATGTTCGATGATTAGCCATTCACTGAAATTTTAAATCGATGGCTGAACACAGACCCCAGAGAAGCATGGCTTTATGCCACATTAATGTAATGCAATAGCACTTTGCTACACTAGCAGTATAAAAAAATGAAACACAATTTTTAGTTTTTGTTAAGTATATAATTTTCTAATTAACCTGTAGTGCCTACAGCGATGTTAGTGATGCAACAAGTAGCACAACTGCCTTTAGTGCAGAAGGGATGTGTATTCTATTCGCACAACAGATAGGTGGATTGCTGACACTGCATTGCAGCATAAGGGGAATGCTGCACTCCTTAGTGTTTCATCCTTGGGTGAGACATTAAACAAAGATCCTATCTGCTTGCATTGGTGATAGCACAGATGGATGTAAAAGATCCCACAGCACCTATTAAAAAGGGCAAGGGAAGTTAATGCCTTGGCCAAATTTCCCCTAGTAGTATCAATACCATCTTGGCTCTCTCTCTTGAAAACAGGCCACTAGACTAGTGGAACTACCTCAGCCAGTAATCAAAAATCAAATGAATACTAACCACACTTACCTACGTGCATAGTGCAGGTTTAGCAAAGAAAATGAACAAGACACCTTTAGTCTCAAGTGACTTCATAGTACCTTGCACATTATTTCATTTCACAAAAAGAGGCAGCAAGGACTGGGGTATTAAGAGCAGGGGCAGCTGTACTTACCTTCTCAAGGCACCGGTGATGGTAGGAATGGTGTGTTTTGTATTACTGATGCCTCGGAAACACGACAACAGACTGGGCGCAGACTGGGAGGGAGGGTCATATATTTCTTTGTGCAGCAGTGCATCTAGAAAGCTCTGTTGTGTTTCCCAAAAAAATGCATCTGGTAAGGCCACATAGCAAAGGTCACTGCTATGCCACTGGGGTAAAGTATTAATTTATTCAACAACAAATACATGACTAAAGTGCTCATCTGGGGCATGCTACTCTGTGCTCTTCATGAAACTCAAACTTGATATTAACAAAAAATGTAGCTGCAAAGAAAGGAAAAACTCTTGAACTTGCCATATGCAATCATAGTGTTACACACTAGCTACCATTCCGTAACTTGCATTTTCTACATTTACCATTAGGTTCGTGAGAAAACAGCATTTTTCAAAGGCAAACCTTGTAATGCACCTAAATACTTAAAAGTGTTTTGTGTTGTAAAAGCATGGGAGACAGTGGTGTAAACAAACATATAAAACATATGGGAAAGTATGCACAAAAGAGAAACAGTATCAGGCCAATGGTATGTCTGTGGCTCAAGAATAAAGCATGAATGCACATCTTTGTTAGGGGAGTTGTGGTGAAAGGGGCTTTACTTTCCATTTCCATTATAATAAGTCATAGAGAAGGATGACTTTTAATCACAAACAAAATCAGCCTCTACCATCTTGCATTTGAAAATATGAATCAAGTGATGAGGCTTTATTAGCTTTACTTTTAGATTGTGCAACTCACTAATTACATACTGTGCTCCATCATCTAATATCACAATGTTTGGAATTCCATGCCTTAAAAATACAGCCTCCTGTGCGGTGATCATACCTGTCTGCAATATCTGTTAACTTCATGACCTCTGGCCACTTGTAATAAAAGTTAACCCAGATCAGCAGGACACAATCCTAATATTGAAATAAATCTGCTCCAGTCTTACTCCTAAGAGTTTTCTGAAACTGAATAGGAAAATGATTTATTTTTTTGGATTAATAGTATGATAAGCATTACCCTCTATTTGTGCAAAACTGCAGACGAAAAAACAGCCCATCAAGAGTTGTTTATTTACATTTGATATAGGTAACGGATAAATACTAGGCTCTCCGTTTGTAAACTATTATAAGCCTAGTCAAAAAGGGGGCAGAATCAAACCCCATACCTTGTATCTTTGAGGTAAAGAATTTAAACATTATGCCAACCCTACCCCACATAACTAGAAGTGAGAATCAATCAACCGTGTCCTGTGTTAGTGAGGTAATTATGTAAACCACTGTGGCAACCTTGCCACCTACCAGATGGGGGTTTACATAAAGTGGCTGAATAAAACAACTATTGAAGACAAACGTACCTACGCTACGCCTAATAAGCTGGGTATGGTTCCCTTGAGTTCTGTCTGCAAGCTACTTCATTTCAGCCTAAGCAACTTAAAAGCATGCTCAAAGTAGAAGCCCAAACAATAATCACGTTAGCTTAATGGCAATGGATCTATGTTAACAATTTAATAAAGTGCGCTTGAGCAGTACTACACAAACAGTAGCGTAGCTCCTACATGTAGTGGATTGCAGTACCAGTGCGTAGCAAATTCACCTCGCGACAACTACGTAATATGCGATACAGGATGCAGCATGGACTCCGATGACACTCGACTGACTGACAAGTGAAGTTGAGTCGGCCGTACAGAATCATGACTCTCTTCTGCTCTGCTCAAGAATCACGGACAAAGCCAGCATGACAGAAGAGATAAAGGCCCAAAATCAAAGACATTTTTTACTGGTAATGCCACTCTAATTAGCTTAAAAATACCAAAACAGCACAATAAGATATAACACAAAACCTTAATGTCTGGTAACCGTATGACTAACTGTAATTCTCAGTAATTTACGACAAAAACGAGTTACAGGACAAATTCAAAAATAATTGCGAGGTATGAAATGTTTGCCACTGGTAATATTTCATTTTACAACTGTATTAAGAGACAAATTCACTTACCAGCAGTGCCAGCTTTTGGTACTTTAGCTTGAGCTCAGCCTGACTCTCATAAGGTTCAGCACCTAATATACGATACCAGTCTTTTTGCTGTTTCTTACCGTCCATAATGGGATTAGCATGGAAGTTATAAGGATTTCCAGTGGTACCTTACTTCATAATCCATAATCGGCCTGTAACCTAATAGAACGGTAACACACACTACAAAGCATGAGGACTACAAGTCCCACAGTTCTAATCACTAGGCTGTGGGTAGTTACGACATAAGTCAGCGAGTGGCTTCGTACAGACCTGTTTATTGCCCACAGAGTAGTATGTGTGCTTAAGGTGGTAAATGAAACGTTATATGTTTGGTTTATTAAGTCTGTACAAAACAGCGTCATATGGGTTTGCCTATCCAGCTATCCATCTACTTAGGAAACAATTCATACTTTTCAACTATCCCCGATTTTGACTCAAATTTAAGCCCCGTCATCTTAATTATTACATCTAAAACTTGTGACGTTTGGAGAAAAGGCGGTGAATTACGCTTAAAAATGAAGGCATTACTTTCCAGACTTCCTTTACTTCAGAAAATGTGCATGAATTCACTTTCACTTGTTCTGTCAATGTTTCAAGTTAATAGTACTAATATGTTAAAAGTGTCTATGTTTGTCCCTAATTATTTCTGATTTTGTTTCCGTTTCATTCAGAGCTATGGGTGTGCATTCTTGGGATGTTCATGGCTCTTGCCATTTGAATAAGCATCTTGACTAAAATACC